>NW_022196897.1:60905188-60925685 GCF_008632895.1 Mastomys coucha
GGGGGGGAGCCGGAATAAGACAAAACATTAGAACCGATTTACAACATCTCACCTTTTCTGTCCAAATTTTTTTTAAAAAGACTCTTCTCTCAGATACAAATTGAGTGTAACCATAGCAATTATGTAAATTATAAAATATGATATACAATTAACATCTAGTCTATCATATTTATCAATTAGATAAAGTACTCTACTATTTATCCTGACTTAAAGAGTTTATAATTTTATGTTTTGACTTTAACTTGTATTATCATCTGAAAATCATCTTTTCTGTATCATCTTCCTCAATGTTAAACAACTTAAGTTTGATTATGAGACTATAATTAGCTTTAGTCAAGGCATACCAAAATTAGCTGATATATTCGAGTCTCTCATTCATAAATCCAGAGAGCTCTTGGGCAGGTACAATGTGCGTGTGATCTGCCAGGAGTTAAAACAGTTTAATTAATTCACAACTACATTTTGCTTGACTCATAGATGAGAGTTTACTAATGTTATAGAGTGCTAGAGAAGTGGAGCTTCCAGGAAAGTGGTTATCCCAACGTTTTGAAGGGAATATTCCTTAGTCTGTGTCTGTGAAGGTCACACTTATTCCTCCATCTCTCCATGGATACCATTTCTCCAGGTTCCACTTTCTATTTGCAATCCTATTTCCTTTATCTGTGAGACTGTGGTACTCAAGCCAAGTGGCTGTTTGCTGACCTACCAGATCACTTTCAGTGGTGGGAAGCCTGTATTCATAGCCAGCTTCATTTCCAGTGGAAGAGCTGAGAATAGAACCCCTGACTGAACCTCACTCTTCCTTCCTGGGACCTTGGGCTTGGCTCTTGGTTCCCTTTAGGGTATTTAGCTCATCTCTAAATACCCTACTCGTCTCTACTTTGGGTTCTGTATCTTGTTTGGGTATCTTGGTATTTATGGATGGTTTGATGATCTTGTGTATTAACAACAGAATATGCAACATTATTCCTTTTAAAGATCTGGTATTTGATGGTCCAGGTGAATAGAAGGAGCAGAAGAGCAGTGAGGTACCTCTGAGCAGGTTGCCTTGGCCAACAGCAGATGTGGCTGGTAACTGTGCCCCGGCTCCTGCAGAGATGATGTTTTCCTGTGTTGCCTTTTCTAGGAGCAGGGGCAGTGGGGCTTGTCTGTAGTCTGGTTCATGCACTAAAAAGACTATGATGCTTTCTTCCCCTAATTTGGTATGTACTTTAAAAATCAACATATTTCTTCAGCACGAAACAAAAAAATTTAAACAGCCACTAAAACAATATCACAGGGTGCTTTTTTAAAGTTTTTGTTTGTTTGTTTTTTTATATCTAGGTTTTCCTGGTTGTAGAGTTTTGGATATGTTCAGGGAAGCTTAAATTTGGTTCCTGTTACTCATGCATTTGGGTCTTTATACTGGTATTGGATGTGGGTTTTAAGGTCTCAGTTTTTAAACAAATGCTAACTGCGGCTCTGTCACTCGTGTGCAAAACTTCGAGTCTAAAGCCTCCACCCATGAACCTGCCTGTAGCCACGGAATAATCCCACTAAGCTCTCCAGCCTCTCCTCCGTGTCTGTGCTCCGTGGAGTTTGCCAGTCACTTTTAGCCAGTCAATTAGCCGTAATTCCACAGGGCTCCCTCTGAGACCACCCCGGATGCCACCGAACCCCCCACTTCTCTCTTAGCTCAAACCACCCGTTTCTACAATGTTCTTTCGTGTAACTCACAGATTCTGATACACCTTTCGGCTCTTTCTCTTCCTTTTGCCCAGCAGTCACCAACTGACTCCTCCCCTTTATACTTCTTCAGCTCACTTGCTTGTTTGGTAAGTAATGGCCACGTCCTCTTTGCACACAGGGCACACTGTTCAGGACTACAGTGCTACTGGCTCTGCTCTCACGGAGCCTCTGAGGACAAGGATAATTAAAGTCCTTCTTGCACCTTCCTCTGCTCTATTCCCTTAGTTGCCAGGCCTGTGGCTCTGCTGTTCTCTCTGGTGCTGATGTTGGTTCTTTAATCCACTTTACATATATGGGGCTGTCAGACTTTCTGAAATGCAAAGATGATCATGTCATTTTTTTGGCTCAAAACCTTCCAGTAGCTCCCTGCTCTCCATTGTGAGGCAGCCTGTTGAAGGTCGTTGGTTGGACACTGACCCAACAGCTTCAAGACTGGTCCTACTAGGAGAATTAGGTATGATTCTACCTCTGGATCTCCCTGGGATTCACCAAACTAGAACAGCTTTCTGGATGTTTGCTTCCTTGTCAGTGAGAAGTTCGGGCTGGTGAGCATAGTGAACTTTAAACACCTTTTCTCCCTTTATTCTCTACTGTCTTTGTTCTGTCTTCTGCAGTCTGCCCCTTTTCAGACTCAGGGAGTTTAAACTCTGGGGATACCATTTAGCATACAGTTTTCTAGAGAGTTCTCCTCCCCTCACGCCTATGAAGTTGGGAAAGGTCTTTTGATTTACCCCTAGGAACAGATGGCCCAACACTTCTCTGCTGTCTAACCTCTTGGTGTGGAGCCAATCACCAGGGTAGCCATTAGCTACTGCCCACACTGGGCACACTGTTGAAGTCGGCACAGGTGGTGAGAAGGGAGAACCAGGGCAGCCCAGGATGACTGCTGCTTCGCGGTGAGGCTCCAAGCACAGACTTGTCCTCTGCTGCACAGTGAACGTTAGGGCAGAAATTAAGTAATTTCTCTTTCCCAGGTTCAGCTCTGGCTACAGGCCTTTGCTGCAGTGGCTTCCCTGCAACACCCAGCCCAGGATCATGAGTGATGCCTCCTCTGCATGATAGGCTTCTGCCTCAATATATGGGCGAAGGCTTCCATCCTATTGCCAAACACTCAAGGAACAGAAGGGGCACATTTGGCCCAGTTAGCCTCCGAGGCACTGCTGTTGGAGAATAGCTTTCTCTATACATGAAGCAAATATGGTTGTGAATATATCTAGATTTAAATTAGGAAAAACCACTCTGTGATCCCAGGATGGATGGATGCAAGCTTACTGACATTATCTACTCTCTTGCAAGGTCCTATGACAAATCTGTTGTTGAGTTATGGTCATCAGAGCCACATAAGGAAAAGCAAGGAAAAATGATAGTCCGTTGTATATTACCACGATGGTCCTGTGTTATTCAGGGTGATTACACTGATTCTGAAGGTATATCATATTGACTACCAGCTTAAGTATTCCACACCCCTGTGCCCCCTCTGTGACCTCCACAGTGATGGGGTCTGCCTGCTGGCTTCACGGGGTCTGCCTGCTGGTTTCATGGGCTCTTGTGTGCAGAGAAGAGTGTGGTAGGGGAGATGATGAGGAAGACCTCTCAATCTTATAACATTACATTTGAGATCACACACATGAAGTTCACTGACATGCACCGATGGGCAGGGGCGGTTAAAAGGAAAGAATATTGCAGAGAGGAGTCTGCTACGTAGCTCATATAGATTAAAATTGTGCTTTATAAAACCACACCCACGCTTGTTTAAAAAGAGGTTTTTTTTTTTGTTTTGTTTTTTTGAATTTTAGCAGAATATGACTCATGTCAGTCACGAGCAGTAGTCATTTGGTAGCTGTTGTGAATATACAACTAAAACAAGTTCTAGAACTTTCTACCTGCCTGTGGTGTCATTGGTCTGGTTTTCTCAGATAAGAGTAGCTTTAAAACCATTGTAGGCATCCCCTATCTGCATAGTTCGCTCTTTCCTCCTTGTATAGGATATTAGCTTTTTTCCTTAGGCAAGTGCGAATATGTATAAAGCACCAAGGACAGTGTCAATCACATGGCAAATGTTCAGTAGAATAAGTAAACACAAGAGTCAATGGATTAAAAATGAAAATCACAGCAATAGTTTTTGGGGAAAAATGGTATAAATTTAACTCAGTAGCTCACACTGAAGTGATTTTAGGATTTTCCCCAGAGGCATGAGATTTTACACAGATGGATAGGAGTAAATAATTATGTTAAAATATGATTATTTTACACAAATTATCATTCATGCTTAGTGTAGAAAATGTATTTGAATATAGATTGAAACAAAATACTGCTTTCCAGAGTCATTCTTCTCAATATTTTATTGTGCATTTTCCCCAGATTTCCCTTCTATATAATATATATGTGTGTACTTCTCTTTTAAATATATAACTGTTATATATATATTCCCCTCTGTGACATATATGCTAAATATATAACAAAGATATGTTAAAATATTCATGTATATCTATTTAATTATGCCTAGGAAAAACATATGCATATATGCCTACTTAAATGTTTTTATGGCATGTTTTTTCTGTTGATTCAACACATCCCTGCACAACAGTTTAAATTATTGTTACATGGATTCCCATGGGCAGACCTTGAGCTGTGTGCTCTATATGTTTGCTTTTCTTGGTCCTTGTAACTCCAAGGAGGTAGACATCACCGTGCTCATTTTATAGAGGTGAATCTGAGGGCTGCACAGAGGATCTCATCAGGGCCACACAGCTGCTGCCTGACCTGGAATTTGAATCCACTATGCTCTGAATCACTGTGGTTTTGTGCTAGACATTTCCATAGGCTAGGATAGTAAGTCATTCCACTTATAGTATTAAGGACAACATCTTCATAAGAAGTATATAAATTAGGCATCATGAGCTTCAACGTGCATTCAACACATTTTATTTATAGATTTTGGTATCCAGGTTCAACTTAATATCTGAAATGCCTAGTGCATGTAAATAAAAAGATCTGGGTTTGTGTTCTTTTCTGCTTCAAAGCAAATGCACAACCTGACACTGAGAATTGTGTATCCATCAGTTTCCATTTCTGTGAACTGTGAACATAAAAGGACTGGGCCAGGAACTACTGATACACCTGCAATTTATTGAACATGTTTGAGATGGCAAGCCAGGCATGGAGATGATAAACAGAGCAAGCGTAGCCCTTTCCTTAAGCAGAGCCCTTGTAACTCCAAGAGCACACACATGGTGTGCTTTGGAAGAGGGGTGGACCAGAGGGAGGAGGGACACCTCCTGCTCGTACTTCCTGTTTTGAGATGTTGAGATGACCAGCCCACCTGGACAGAGGAAATTGTTAGTTACTTGGCTCATTGGGGCAGGGGGGAGGGCGGGAGCTGGTGAGTAGCGTAAAAGCTCTGAACCTGTTCTCAGCTTAGTTTAAGTTAAGAAATCATTGGGCCTGGAAAAATTTTTGCAAAGCCCATCATTTCTTTTTCACTCTACTGTAGAAAAAGCCAAGATTAAAATAAAGGTTTGAACTTACTTTGGATGAAGAATGGATATTTATATTTTTCTTTTAGGTGACCTTGGAAAGGTCTTTAGAGAAACTGTTGGGAGTAAAAAAAAAAAAATCTACCTTTTAAATTTCTTAGCAAAATACACATAAGAGAGCCAAAATTTGTTTTGTTAAGTTAAGTTAAGATGTGTATAAAATATTCATAGTCAACAATCTTATTTAATTTTATTTACATTCTGCTTTATCCTTCAAAGACTACATGCAGCTTTGTTTTTAATGAAGAAAAGTCATAAGCCCTTCTCATTGGTGTTAGAATAAAAATTTGCATCCTTGATAACTAAGTATTTCCAAATATCCATGGCTTATGGACTGCATAGTCATATCCCTGAGCTTTCCAATTCTAAGCTTCAGAACACTGATAAAGCAAAGCCTCTTTCAAGCATTTAAGTTACAATAAGGTAAAATATAACTATCACATTCAAATGAAGAGCCAAGAGTTTTTCCACTCATTCCCAGCCTGAAGAGGCATTTGAGGAGGGAAATGGGTGGAGCAGTGACTTCCGCAACGCTTTCTTGTGGGTGATTTTGTTTGCTGGATGCCCAAAGTCTCCAGTGGTGGCAGTGCTATGGTGACAGTGACCTTCCTTCATCTGCTAATGGAGTAAACTCCAAATGGCAGTCAGACAGTAGGACCCCGATCTTTTAGATCTTGGTTTTGGGCTCCTTCCCCATACCTATTGCATGGTGCTATTGTTTGTAGCACCAGAGCCACCGGTGTAGCTAGCCAGAAAGCCTAGGGGACAAAGTCAAGGCTTTAAGTAAGACAAACGGCAATACAGTGTAATCGTTATACAATTCAGGAGAAAAATGATAAAATTGTTGATTCAGATTTCTAATTTAGGCCTAAACATCACAGGTGTCCTTTGGGAACAGAAGTTGAGCAGGTCACATGTCCTCAGTGAGATTTGTCCCTGAGCTGTGGAGTCTGTCACTGCACCCTGTGTATGGTACCTGACTCAGTCACAGCACCTTTGCTGCATCTTGTGACTGCATGGAAAACGAAAGCCCAGACTTTTGTTTTCCCACTGGCTCTTCCTCCAGGGGCCATTGTCCTCTGGGCTCTGATTTGTGGATGCAGTCACTGTGTATCCCAGTGAGCGGCACGGCAGCAGGTGCTACATACAGAGAGATGAGGGATCGAGCTTACAGCTTGTGATGATTATTTGCTAAAACATTAGTCTAGGTGCTTAATTAATTAATTTATTTATTTTTATTTTCCACTTCTGCATTTGGAGATTGGCTCCAAGGTTAGGCAAAGAAGAAGAGAACCCGTCTGGTAGTCCATCCCCTGGTTTTATTGCTGAGTCTGCCCTTTAATTTTCACCAGCTGGGTCATCTTTGCTCAGGGGAGACTCTCTTGGCTAAGGCTAGTCAGAATACTGCTGTTGTTTCTGAACAATTAAAACACAATCCGTACCACCTCTAATCGACAAACCCCAATGATTACAATTAAAGGTCTTCCAATATTTTAAAACCAGAAAGGCTGGGAGCTGCTGGGTAGCACAAAACCAACGAGAGAGACGGAGTGGATCCTCTGCCGCTGGCCCTGGCAGTGAAGGGAAAGCGGAAGGAGGCGCCATGGGTAGTGATAAAGGCGAAAGCATTCTTATTACCGGGTGATCCATCATTTTAAGGAGGGAAGAGCCCCAAAGAACAATGCAACTATGCAGATACCGTGCATCTGGCTGAAGAAACAAATGTGACTGCACAATGGTGTTGTCATTGACAACATCTATTTATCGAACACAGTGCAGAGCCCTGTAGAAGGCATTATGCCAGGGCTTGAATTACACAGACATTCACATTTGCAAGCCTTCCTCTTGTAACTGGGAAAGGAGGAAAACAGCCCAGGAAAAGGGTTGTTTACTTCTTTCCTTTCCAAGTTTTTGCTGTGTGTAATTCCGCAACCTACTGGAGGATCCCTAGTCCTTCTGGACACTGTTATCTTTTTGAGGAAGGGGGACACTTTCTGGATGAGCACATTCCCAGTCTTCTAGAGTACAACCAACAGGAGTGAACAAGAATAAACAACACTTTGCTGATACTGAGACAAGTGTTCTAAGTCTCTTCAGGTCCTTTTTGTTAGCATTCTGTCTAAACTCCACCCCACAGTTACCTGGCAACAGCCAGGTATGCCTAACCCACTATAAAAGGGGCTGCTTGCCCCCTTCTCCCCCTCTCGCTCGCTCACTCTCTTGTTTCCCTCTTGTTCTCCCTTTCCCATTCCCCCCTCCCCCACATGCTCATGGCTGCCCTTTATTTCTCTACCCTCTCTCTGCCTTTCTCTGCCTCTCCTACCTTCTTAACTCCCCTCCCTATGAATAAACTATTCTATACTATACCTTGGTGTGGCTGGTCCCTCAGGGGGGCCTAACTACCACTATAAACACATCATAGGGTGCTGTGACTCGGATCTTTAACTGGAGAACATCCTCCTGGTCTCCTCTTTCCTGTTCTCCACCTGACCTTGACCCCCGCTGACACCATTCTTATTTAGAATAACCAGCTCTCCCCCACCCCAGGACTTGATTTCCTTCACTCCATAGGGCAGAGCAAAAGGAGGAAAGGGTCTGGATGATGGAACCTGTGTCTGTGTGGTTCAGGCTGCGAGAAACTTCCTATTGGTTGCCCGCCCCCTGATGCCTTTAACCAGGGGGTGTTTTTGAGGCTACTACTTTCTCTGTGGGCAAGGCACGCCCCTTCTGTGCATGAAGCTCAATTCAAGTAAGGGTCACTTGGGGCAAAGAAGTTTGGGTGTTGGTGCAGAGAAATGCAGAGATGCTGAGTCCAAACTCATCCCAAGTGTGGGGAGCCGCAGCTGCAACCCTATATATATATATATATTGAACACCTGGTCTCCGGCCAGAGCAGAGAGCATTGAGATAAAGAAGCCTTAGTTGGAAAAGCTGTGTGCCTCTAGTTTATAGTAGGAACGCAGCGTTCCTACTGTTTATGATGCAAGCTGGCATGATTTCTCATAGCCTATTATGCTTTGCCACGTAGCTGATGCTGATTGGGACCAGGGAAAGTATTTAACCCACAAGGGCTGGGGGCTGGGGTGAGAGTAAGTAAGATGTAATAGATAGGAGTAAGTATATAGATAGAAGTAAGATATAGGATAGTAAGTATGTATAGATAGGAGTAAGTATGTAGATATAGAAGTAAGATGTATGTAAGAGTATTGAGTAAGTATGTAGAGATAGTAAGTATGTAGAATTAGGGCTGGTGATGGGTTAGGAGAGAATTAGGAGAAAGTATGTAGAATTGGGGCTGGTATTGGGATAGGAGAGAAGATGTAGATATAGAAGTAAGATGTAAGGATAGATGTAAGATATAGAATTAGGAGTAAGTATGTAACTAATAAGATGTAACTAATAAGATGTAAGTAGTAATAAGATGTAAGAAGAAGATATAGAAGAATATAACAGAAAGCTAGCTAGTAAGAAGAAGTAAATATGAAGGTTCCTGAATAAAATCTGCTTGGAGAAGGGCTCGTGTTTGCCTCCTTATTTCCGCTGGATAGAAAGGCGGCTTACATCCCAAGGAGTACCTACCGGGTGACACTGCTCTATAAGGAGCTCAGTCGTGTGTCCTTTCCAAATTACTGGTCTGAACCCCCAACTCCATAGGTCTCAGAGTGTGTGTGGGGGGGTATAGGGACTTTGAAGAGGTAAGTTAGTGAAGAGTCTCCGCAGTCTAACACACCCCCCTGGCACGCACCCCACCATCCCCACAAACAGTGCCTATGCGCATCAATGTCTATACATGTTCATGTATGAACATGCTCACTGAGGACTGAAGTTTACTTTGTATGTTTTTCTTCTATCATGCTCTATTTTATTTATTAAAGAAGGGCCTTTTGCTGAATCCAGGACCCACCAGCGAATTATGATTAGTCAATTTAGTCATTTTGCCCTGGGGAATACAACTATCTTTTGTCTCGAGTTCTGGGATTACAGAGAGCCCCCATCTGCCTGGCTTTCATGTAGGTTCTGAGGACCAGAACTCTGGCTCATGCTTGAGGACAAGTGCTTTTTCCCATGGACTGACCATCTTCCTGGCACCCCACCCCCAATCAAATTTGACTCCTTATAAAAAGAGAAGGTTTGGACACACACAGAGCCATCAGAGAGGAGAGCCACCCATGAGCAGTGGAGAGAAGCCTTATGTGAAGAAACCAGCAGTTTGATCTTGGACCTCAAGATTCTAGCACTGGGAGAAAAATACATTTTTTTGCTTTGTAAACTGCTCAGTGTGTGGTATTTTGTTATGGCAGCCTGAGAAAACTAATGTTGCACATTGTTGTGTTTTATAAAATAGCAGTATAATGCAGTGGGAGGGTGCATCTAGGTGGGCCCATGCTGAGGTGTCTCACTGAGCAATCAGTTCTATGACAGGCCTAGTATAAAATATATTGGGGGATGGGAAGGGAACATGGAATAGAGGTAGAGGCATGCAAAGAAAGGTGGTGGTGGTAGGTGGGGACAGAGAAGGATGAGAGAAAAGAGAGAGGGAGGAAGAGAGAAAGAGGCCAGCAGGGGGCATTTGGTGTGGGGGAAGAGAGAGAGGGAGAGAGGGATAGAGGGATAGAGGGATAGAGGGATAGAGGGAGAGAGGGACAGAGGGACAGAGGGACAGAGGGACAGAGGGACAGAGGGAAAGAGGGAGAGGGAGAGGGAGAGGGAAACAAGTTGTCTTATATGCCTGGCTCTAGCTCATACCTGTTGGGCAAAGATGCAAGTTGTTGCTAGGTAACTTCTAGGTAGAGCCTAGAGGAATTGCCAACATGCATGATGAAGTATGGACAGCAAAGAACTTTGTCAGTTTTTATTAGGCCTAACAATTATATGGAGCCTTCATTTTCTAAGAGCCCATACTGGGTTAGAAACTATGTCAGGCAACTTTCCTGACTTTTCTGGCTGAATTGTTAAGCTGTCGTCTGATTTATTGAAGAAAACAATGCAACTTAAAGGAATTTTACAAGAAAATTTACATAATTTTCTATGTTATACTTTGTTGTGTTGTATTGCATTTAAAGATAGTATTAGAGGGGGCTAGGCAGGTGCCTCAGTGGTTAAGAGCACTGGTGGATATTCCCAGTACCCACAGCCGTCTGGAACTCCAGTTCTATGGGATCCCACATCTTCCTCTGGTCTCCATGGACTCTAGGCACACACATGCTACATATGTACACATGCAGGCAAAACACTCACACATATAAAATAAATTAACATAAAATGGATGGTATTAATCTAAGGTCTACTAACAAATGAATTTACCTAAATCATTAAGCCAACTAACACAGGGCCAGCTGTATTTTCCAGTGTATCTTTTTAGGAAAAAAATTATAACAGACTAGGAAACATTACTATAAATGAGAATTAATTCCTATAAATTACTTGGAATGGGGGGAAAAGCCAAATGGAAATGACAAATAGTATTGACCCGTGGATTTACAGCTAGGCAATAATTTGGTACCTGTCTTATTTCTTAAAGACTTCACACATTTCTTTTTCTTTTTTCCATATTATGTTTCAGTAATCAACAACAACAACAAACCCCACATGCATCTGTGTTACCCAATTACAAACTTTTTATGCATAGCAATTTGTTACCATTTCACATTATTACCCCAGCTCATTTCTCATGGAAAAAAATTAGCATCAGTTTATAAGAATATTTCTTTAATCACCGATTCTGATTGTCAGCAGTACCATTTTGTAGATGGTTTTGAGAGGACTAACAAATCTTTTATTTTTATCGGCTGTCTCATTTTGTTCTCTTGCATATTTCACATTTATGGTCTATTCAGACATTCTCCTGTTTTGTTAAGTAGGAATCTGTGTGGTCTTTGATGTAAGACATAATTTATTTGACAAGGAAATATGAGTCTGTGCCCTGAATCCACATTTAACTGATGGATTGAGAAATTTTAAAATTGCAGCAAGATAGACTCTTCTACAAACTGCATACCACTTGCATTTTGCTAATCTATTTGGCAGCAGATTTGCATATCTCTGTCTATATATGAATATGTAGAGATTCATGCGACCATGCAACGGTAACTATGTGCAGGTTTTCTTTTATTAGTAGAAAAAGAACTTTGCCATACGAGTCATTGATGATTCCTACAGAAAAATTTTGTATACTCTATTCCTGAAATTAAAGTCAAGATATTTATTTTTCTTTATATAGATGGTTATAGCTTTCTAAAGTGACTCATAATGTCTTCAAGTATGTGTTGCTTTCTCCTCTATCTAGCAAACGCAAGTCCTCTTAGCATTTCAAGATTTATATATTTTACACATGCTCCCAAGTCCATATTCTGGTAATTGGAAACTTACTTGAAGCTCATTCCCTCTGCTCAAACTGCTTGTCAATTAACCTTTGCGAAATGAAAGTTTTAAAAAATACGACTTTCATATTTCAATCAGGTTCATTTTCAATCATCTCAAAATGTAGAAACTGAATAACTCTCTGGGGCTGCAATGTTTTTTTTTCACATATCACATATTATTTAAGATTTGAAACATCTTTGATGTTCAAGTGTGTACCATTTGTGTGCAATGAAGGAGATTAAAGTGCCTGGAATTACTTGTGCTTTGTTTACTAATACTAAACGATTTCATGACTATGTACCATTTCCATTGATGCCTTTGCTATGTCTGTAACAAAATGGGCCATACTGAGCCATGGGAAAAGAAATAGGTCCTGCTGTGACATTTGGAATCTATAGCTGGTGAAGCATGTGGGATAGTTTCCGACCTGAACCCTGAACTGTATGAAGTTAAAGAGCCAACAACTCTCAAGAATAATAAGGAGTGAAAAGCAGGAAAAGGCTAAATGCTAAATGTTGAAAGGCACAGAGAAATATCATTATTGGAAGGTAGAAGGTGGCTCATGAGCCTTGTGTCTTCGAAGAGACTGTGGTTTCCATCTCCTCATACAGCAGTAACACAGAGGGGAAGAAACTCAGCATCCTATCCAGACACAAGTTAGGGCCTGTGAACTGAACACCTTTTTTTTTTCTGGGTGTTGTTTCAAATGCCATTTCCTATTCTGGTATGGAGGAGCAAATTCCAGCACAGATGTCACAAATCCAATATTCATTTCTGAGGGGAATGACAAATCCTTGACTTTACGGTGTCTGAGAACCTCTCTGTGTAAGCGTTCACGTCATCACATCTCTCCTCCCTCTACCATGCCAGATTCCCTTACGGACAAAGATGTCAATCTGGAACATCCTCTTTCAAAAGCCTTAGAATATTTGAATATCATTTAGTAACAAACTTACTGCTTGAGAAACCTTCTAAACCTTAATGATATTTTTGTCTTGGAACCAAAATGTACTTCCTTACTAAAAAGAGAGAAATAAAATACAGCACACACATGTAGTCTCCCTGGCCATTCCTTTTGCATACTCTCAGCCATCCTTGCTGGTTGGTGGAATGGAAATCCATCTATTAGATTTTACCTTGACTACAGGAAATAATTTTTTTGGACTATACAAAATTGTATTTGACCCCAGGCATACCTATTCATTGAGTTGACTTGGAGCAGGTTCGACTCCTTCCATTAAGTGTTAATTTTTCCTTCAATCTTTCCACCCGTAAGACTCATCTGCAGAATTATGCAAGAAGAAGTAAAACATCCAATAAAAGACTTATACTAAGTAGATGCCAAATAAATGCTGTTTTGTTCTTGTTACTGTCTTGTTTTGAAAGCAGAAGAGAAGTAAAGGCCTCAGGCTCTGAGACTAGATAAGCTGGGTTCATAACTCAGATTTGGCAGCAATATGACATAGAGGACATGCCTAACCTCCTTAGGGTGAAAACAAAAGTTAGTTTCTATGGGTTATATGTGGTTTAAATGAATTAATATCTGTAAGGAATTCAGAATAGCTTCTGGCATCTGTTATTCATTACTTAACTATAAGGAACTGTCATTTCCCCAAGATCTGACCCTGATCCCAGGGGAGTAGTCATTGTTTCCAAGAACTTAAAGGAAGTAGAAGGGGGACCTCTTGGTGAAATATAGCCCATTCCTTAGCCAATTCCCCAAGCTGTGTTCTGATGATAGCACAGTAACTTTCCTTGAGAGGAGCAAAACACACGTGAGCTATTTTATCTGCTATGGGCTATGAATTTGAGAGATTGCTATATAGGAGGGAGAAAATGATATCTTTCCGTCACTCAGCACCCAGTTCACAGCACTGGCTTATTTAATGAAAGACAGATTAACATGAGAAAAACGTACACATCAAATACAAGTTTTATGTGATCCAAGAGCCCTTGGGAACAAAACAAAGAAACAGGGAAACCTCTGCATTTTAAAGCTGAAATCAACAAGGGAGCAGTAGTCATGCAGAAGTATTGGACATAGAGATAGGACCACGTGCAATACATTTCGGACCCATTTCCTTTGTTTAGGTGTGGGATCTATGAAGTGAGCATCACACGAACCATTTCTGAGGGTCAGAGAATGCTTTTGCATCCTGCTTCAGGGGAGAAGGGCAGAGACATCCTGCTCCTGCTTCTCTTTCAAATGTCAGGGTCACTATGTTGAAGTCTCATGTCCTGAGCCCCATCAGTGACCCTTGCTGGAACCCTGAGAGGGTAGGTGGCTGGCTACCATTTATACTCTTAACTCAGACAGGAATCTAGGAAGTCAATGTAAGTTTAAGGAAAGCCTTAGAATGAACCTGTAAATACATTCTTCATTCTTTATCTGTCAACCCTCAAAAATACAAATGAACAACTTTCCAGTTACTTCAGCAGTGCAGTAAGCAATAGGAGATGTGGGTGGTTGTCTCCTGTGGACTAGAACTGAGGGTGAGAGCCGAGAGGAAAGCCAGGTGAGAAAGAAAGTCAAGATCCATTTTCTTTTTCCACAAATCAAAAAGGAGATTGTTCCAAAGTGTCACAGGGAAATATACATTCAGCCCGAAGGGACTAAGATTTCTGTATGGGGTTTTCAGCCAACTTCTGGGGCAGGATATGTGAATCACTCAGACTCTTATCAAGGCACTTTAACAGTAAACTAACAATATCGTATACAGAAACAGTTTGGGAATTGTAACTAGTTATTCTCATCATATTGTGCCTGAGCGTCATCAGTATGATTAAAGTAACTGATTTTTCCTTTGTCATTGCATCTTCTTATCCGTCAGCAGTAACCTCTTACAATCTTTATTTACTGCTATAAACAGGGGGAGTCTTGACTTCAGAAAGCCAATACCCTTTCCTTTGGTTTAACTTCAGAGCTGATTCTGGCCCATGATGAATCGCTGAATGGTTGATTTCTTCACGCTCCTTTTTGCTAACCTTTCTTGACAGCTCCTGGATTGCTCTACGTAGTAATTTGCTCTGTGATAATCGCTACTGTGAGGCGTCTCCTTGTTCTCTTTTTCTTTACAAGGATTCTTAACACCCTCTGTAGGTGAGAATATGCAATTACAGATTCAAAGTGTTCCCCGGGGAATGGCCTCTCAGCCACCAACAGGATTTTTCTAATGCAACTGTTAAATGTAATGAAAACAAAGAATCTGATTCTCCAAACATCCAGTTCAAATAAAAATTTAATTAAAAGTTATGAGCACATTTTATTGATTAACAATTTTAGTAATTAAAGAGTGCGGTTGGCGTTTTTTTCTATTTAGGTTTGTTCTTCCTTGGAGATCTCTAATTGTTGTATGGCTTTACATTTATTGATAACTCTGTTTGATGAATGCAGATGCTACCTTTTACGGCCGTCGTTGACAGAGTAATCATATTGTGAGGAACACCAGGCTTATGTAGTAACAGCTGTTGCAGTTATCCATGCTGACATCCATGGGGGAAATGTGTTTGCTGCTATCATGGGTTCATGATAAATGAAAGGTGCAATAAAGCACAAGCTAACATTTTGAATATCCTTACAACTCTTGGAACTTTATTGCGTATTACAGGCACTTTGATCTCTGTCCAGTACTTAAGACTTAATTATCAGACTAATTGCATAGACTATGTTCATTTTCACTGGTAATCCTTTTGTGATTAGCTTCTGTGTTCAATAACTGACTTATCCTTTAATTAAAAGGACTGTTAACCTTAAGGCTGCTGCCGTGTCTTGGGATTAACCCATCTAGAGTTAATGTTTAATATCGTTGTAAAAGCTTTCGCTGAAAGGTATATTATAAAAACGTGGAGAGGGAAACCCGTGAATGGTGTCTTACTTTTTGGATGTGAAAAAAAAAAAAAGTCTCTGTTAAAGGTGAGGATTTAAAAAAACAAAAACCAAAACCAAAACTTCCTTGTACAGCCTTGGGATTAACCCTTTGAACCCTGCCCTCACGTACAGGAAAAGCATGCTTATTTAGAATGAAGCAGACTTTCCCCTGATTTTCAAAGTCACTACATGTGCATGTGATCTGGATCCTTAGCTGCAAGGGGTCCAGGAGAGAGGATTTCTTCTTTCCTTTCCTTTCCTTTCCTTTCCTTTCCTTTCCTTTCCTTTCCTTTCCTTTCCTTTCCTTTCCTTTCCTTTTCTTTTTTCTTCTTCTTCTTTTTTGGTCTTGGTAGCTGAAAGTGTCTTGCCGTGGATTCCTTTAGAATGGTTCACAGAAGTTTGGAAACAGATACCATGGCAGTAACTTTGCATACGTGGCAAGCTGTGTGTCATAGGAGCAGCCGAAATTAAGTTAGCAGGTAACTGGCACAGCCACGGAAATGCAGATGGGGGAGGATTAGCAACACAGCACAGAGAGCATGCCAAAAAGCCAGATGCAGCTACGCAGGCACTCTGTCTCTTCTACACTTTGGCATCTGGGTTCTGCAGTGAACATTTTCCTCAGTGTGTTCCCTGTGCAGAGTGTATCACTGTCGCTGTGCCTGGTCAGTGAGGACACAGGGAAGAGAGCTGGCTCCTCCTCCTCTATTCTTGCTTATCATCTCGCCTCGCTGAGGTAGAAGCATTGATTTTTCACCAGTAGTTGTCTTCAAATGTGAAATACAGGCTGCTGGGACTGAGGAAGTCATAGAAATGCCTCTAATCTAAAGCTGTGGGGCCAGCAGGTTTCCCCCCAAAGCTATTCTATCTCATCTGTCCAATTTTACTTTTATTAGTAACGTGAAGGCTAGCACCATGATCATTTCCCTTCAGTTGTACATGTTCTTCGGGAACTTAACATTAATATGAAGCATCTAACAAAAGCGTTGCATTCTGGCAGAAGCAGCCCGTAGTGAATGGGCAGTGAGAAGCCACCCTCTTGGACTTGCGAGTTGGATACAACTTTTTTTTGGACACACAGCGCCCACTGCTAGCGGTAGTAGTGCAGTAGTGCAGGTGGACTGTGCATTGAGGAGGCTGTACTGTTCCCAGGTTTAGAATTCACTGTTTCATCAAAGTGTTGATCTAAAGAGAGACCGGTTCAATCTGGCTCATTGATTACAGCTGGGTGAGCATGGATCAGCTACTCCCCTTTCTGAATTTTGAATCTGTCCCCTTTAAAATGGGAATACCACAAATGTTGTCATAAATACTAGGGGTGGCACATGTGAAGAAGCAGTAAGCACATCATCGGCTGGCGCCAATGTGACGTCATCCAAGTTTGAGTTTCTATGGCTTCAGAGATGGGGAGGGAAGAAATTAGCTGGAGATTATTAGATGTTGTGAGTATGATAACACTTTCTCACAGTTCTGGCATACAGATGCTCCATTGGCCTTCACGGGAGCACTATGGAATTGCTACTTGACCCAGAAGGAGACCGAGCTTGGGGATAGGTATGTGACTTGCTCAGGTTTGCAAGCTGTGAGAGGTGTGCTTAAAATCCATGCTCAACTCTCTAGGTTCTCTGCTGCTGGCAACTCTACCAAAGAGAAAGGCACATGACTCAGCTGGGAGGCTCCATTTCTTGAACCTTCTCTCTCTATTCACATTTCAATCATTTACCTCCTTTCCCTCAAAGGCATTTTTTGTTTTTCCTAAACAGAGTAGTTAAAGTGTATGTATTAATTATATTTATAATATATATATTTTCTTATCCAAGCATGAATTTATTCTTCTAAATTAAAAAAACCTACCTTGATTCATATGTATTTTGTATATATATATATGTATATGTATATGTATATATCTTTTGAGAGATATATATCTCAAGAGTTTATAAAATGAATCTGTTTAGGGGAGAAAATCATAGTTGTGCATTTAATTTCTATAAATATGTGCATTAATTATACAGGTTACTTATATCATTTATGGTTTCCCAAAGCTCAAAATGCCTCTGAAGGAAGTAACAAATGACAATGTACGTGACTAATGGCAGCATTATGTACTTGTGAACTATGGGATGTTAAAACAGAGCCAGGGTGCTGGGATCTATACCCTACCATTAAGAGGCATATACAAAGCAGAGATTTCAAATTGGTCAGTTTCAGGAGAGATTCTACCAGCTAAATTTCTGTGTGTATTTAATGTTTGCCTATTACATTAAATTTTGATAAAGATGCTTTATAAGTGTTTTTTTTTAATAGCTTGTGGTTTTTGCAGTAAGTAACCTACATCAAATAGTACAGGAAAGCAGATACAACCTCACTAAACAAGAGGTGCCTAAGAACAGTTGTACCCAAGGTTTGTGTGAGGTGGAGTGGGCTGCGGGGAAAATCTCCTTACTAACTATATTTGCTTTTCTCTGCTGGTTTTGGAATAGGGATAGGGTTTTGCTGTATTTCAGATTCATTGTCTAGTCCAGGTTGGCTTGGATTTGCAATTCTCCAGCCTCAGCCTCTGCCAGTCCTAGGATAAAGGATGCGTGCCACTATATTTGCTTACCAAGATTTTCTAATTGTTGAAATTGCCCATCTTTGAGCAGTGTGGTTGAGGCGTTCTACTCACTAAGATATTATATGGCATTTTAGAGCTCTATGTGGAGCTCATTGCTGTTCTGGCCTGTTTCCTGCCTTGGTAATAGCTCTTAATCATTCTTAACCCTTTAGTCAATGTGTGTGTGTTTGCGCATGTGTACACTTGCCTGAGAGGCCAACAGCTAATCTCTTTGGCCATTGTCATGCTTAATTTGTGACAACTTGACATAGACCTAGACATGCTGAGGAATAGGAAATATCAATTGATGACTCGAGTGCATCAGATTGGCCTGTGGGAGGTACCATCCCTGGGCAGGTGGGCCTTGGACTGTGTAAGTAAGGTGGCTAAGCAAGCCAGGAAGCTTCTCCATAGTCTCTCTTCCAGTTACTGAGTTCTTGCCTTAGCTTCTGTCAATGATGACTGTGTAACCTGTAAGCCCAAACAACTACACTCAAGTTGCTTTTGGTCAGTGTTTTATCACAACAAGGAGAAAAAATTAAAGTAGGACTGACATTCAGTTTAGTTTTTGAGACAAGGTCTCTCATTGGGATCTGAACTCTGCGACTAGGCTAGCCTGGCAGTTAGTGAGCCAGTAAGTCTCTGCCTCCTTTGAGCTGGGGTTGCAAATGTCACCTCCATGCCTGACTTTTTTTAATGTGGGTTCTGGAGACTGAACTCTGGTCATTATATTTGTCTGGTGTTTTATGGGTTGAGCTAGCTCCTCAGCCCCTGATTTCAGTGTAACATTCTTCACGACTCTATATGGAATAGCTTGGGACTTGAGCAGGTCGATGTGTGTCAGGACATGGTTTGCCCTTGTTTTCTCTTCGGTGTAGGGAAGAACAGAGGAACGAGAGAAAAAAATTGCCTTATGACTTTGTCAGGGCTGCTGGAGCTGCTGTTTCCATCTGCATATATATTATATTTAACCCTTTTCTGTGGACCTTGTGTCTTTGGCCTCTGTGTCTCTTGGATCTGTGATCATGTGACTCTTGGATCTTTTGGACTTTTGGGTAGGTGCTAGGGCTGTTTAGATGACTTCTAGAGATTGACAGGTGCCTCCATCTGCAAGATTCATCTTCTCCCTATTACTGCTCTTTAAAGACCAGCCAATGGCCTACAGGAGTGACTGTGTCAGGCGGGCCTTTCAAGGCTCTCTCCTTTATCCTTTCTGCTCCAAGGACATTTAATAGCCAGCAGGATATTCTGAGCCTGCTCTTATCTTTGTCTCTGACTCATGGTGCCACCTCTCCTGTAAGAAGCCTTGACTTCTGGTGGTAAAGAACAATATGAGAGGCTAAAGTCTCAGTGTACTGGTTGGGTGTGAGCTTGAGCTGGTGGTGGGTATGGTGTGGCCACTTCTGTCAGGATACATGTCGTGATAGAGATGGAGAAAGGCTTCTTTTTAAGATCACGAGTCATCTGTAACTCAAAGTATTTAAAAATGTTTGGTTTCTATACATTTATTTTCTCTGTCACTGTTTCATCTAACAATTTGCCCTTCCAACTAATCTATAATTCTATTTTTTTAAAAAAAGAATTCTTTATCACATTGTAATCACTTTATTGATAGTCTATTCAAAGCAGGCCATAACAAGAACTCTGTGAGTACATAATAAATATTTTATGATCAGACTATTTATTTGCAGATGTATTGAATCAGTTGTAGCAGAAATAACCAGATAATCAGAAGAGCTCTGATTAACTTATTTGATCTTAAGTAAAGGTTTCTTATTGTTAGCCTGTATTATGATTTCCATTGTAAGCTCATTAATTTTTGTTAGCTGGAATGGACAGATCTGTGGGTCTAATTTACATCTCTTTTTTATTTCTTCTTTCCTCTTCTACATTTGAATGGATTAATGAAGCTAGGTGGACAGAAGAGTTTCAAATAGTCATCCTCACTGTGGACCTTAGGCTTCATCAGTGGTCACATAGAAGGGAGTCATTGTTAGTATTCTGTCTAAGCTCCACCCCACAGTTACCTGGCAACAGCCAGGTATGCTCTGCCCCACAGTTACCTGGCAACAGCCAGGTATGCTCTGCCCCACAGTTACCTGGCAACAGTCAGGTATGCTCTGCCCCACAGTTACCTGGCAACAGTCAGGTATGCTCTGCCCCACAGTTACCTGGCAACAGCCAGGTATGCTCTGCCCCACAGTTACCTGGCAACAGCCAGGTATGCTCTGCCCCACAGTTACCTGGCAACAGCCAGGTATGCTTGACTCACTATAAAAGGGACTGCTTGCCCCTCCTTGCTCTCTTACTCTCTTGCTTTCTCTTTCTCTTGCTCTTCCCTTCCCCAGTCTCTCCCTATTCCCTTCCTCCTCCCTCCACGTGCTCATGGCTGGCCTCTTCTCCTCTACT
>NW_022196897.1:60925779-60928215 GCF_008632895.1 Mastomys coucha
TTCTCCTCTCCTCTCTTCTCTTCTCTTCTTCTCTTCTCCTCCTCTCTCCCCCTTTCTCTGTCTCTACTACCCTCTTAACTCTGCTCCTCATGCCCTTAATAAACTGGAAGGGATGCCTCAGCATGGGCCTGCTGAGGCACCCCCTTCCCCCATAACTGACTACACCTCCATAAAATATAACCCTCCCTCTCTTTATCTTTTTATAAACACATCGGTCATAATGAGTACTGCCCAGCAGCAGTATTATATAGTTATTTCTGTTCTGGTGTTAAGAAATTTCACTGCTATGCCTTCATGTGTTTGTTACCTCTGGCCTTAATTATTGTAATAGTTTTCTTAGTGCACCAATTTTCCTTTTGACTATAACTTGTTATACTTTACCCATATATTGAGGGTCCATAATTGCAGTAACTATATTCATTTCCAGGATTTAAAAATCTATTAAAAATGTGGTCACTTGATTCAAAGCTATCCTTTAATTTTTTTATAACCTCTTATTGCTTTAAAATAAAACATATCTGGTGACCCTACAAATGTACTTTTAGATTACTCTGTTCTTTCAATTTCTAGAATAAATTCTTCTGTGCTTTCAATCCATTGACTGTGTTTCAGAGAACGCTTTCTTTCTTTCTTTCTTTCTTTCTTTCTTTCTTTCTTTCTTTCTTTCTTCCTTCTTTCCTTCCTTTCATTCTCTTCCTTCCATCCTTCCCTCCCTCCTGTCCTTCCTTCCTTCCTCCTTCCCTCTCTTCCTTTCTCCCTCCCTCCCTTCCTTCCTTCCTCATTTGCTCCCTTCCTTCCTCCCTCTCTCCCTCCCTCCCTCCCTTCCTTCCTCCTTCCCTCCCTCCCTACCTCCCTTCCTCCCTTCCTTCCTTCCTTCCTTCCTTCCTTCTGTCCTTCCTTTTGAGAGGCTTTCTCTATGTAGTCCTGGCTACCTGGAACTCACTATCCAGGCTGGCCTGAAACTCACAGCTTTCCTCCTGTCTCTGCCTCTAGAGTGCTGGGATTAAAGCTCTGCACACCATGCCTGGTTTTATTTTTCTTTATTTGAATTCATACTTTATGCTACTGCAAAATTTAACTCCTGAGGCATCTCTATATTTCTCTCTGTGTGTTTATATGCTCACATGGGTACACGTGTGTGTATATGGAGGCCAGAGGTCAACCTCAGATACCACCTATCTTGTTTGTGGGGGGAACAGGTTCTCTCACTGGCATGGAGTTCACTAAGTAGGCTAGTCTGGCAAGCCAAGCGGCCTCAGGCTCTTCTTGTCTCTGCCTCCGCAGCACTAAGTACAGATGCAGCCTTCATCTCTGACTCCCCCCCCCCCCTCCACTGGTTCTGAAGCTTGAGTTCAGGTCCTAGTACTTGTTCAGCAAGTGCTGTCCTAACTTAATTCCCTCTCTAGCTCCTCTAGTCTTCTTAAAAAACTTAAACGGTTCTCTAGAAGTCACCAATGGACAATAACATAGGGCATTGACTGCTCATTTAAGATTACAAAATTATATATAAACATTGATTTTTCTTTTTAAGTTTTGGAGACAGGGTTCCTCTGTGTAGCCCCGACTGCCCTGAAACTCTCTCTGTAGACCACAGAGAACTCACAGAGATCCCCCTGCCTCTGCCTCCTGAGTGCTGGAATTAAAGGCATGTGTTTCCACAGCTGGTGAAATACTTTATTAGAACCGCTCCAATAGACCTTTCTAATTAAGAGCCAGATTCCTTAACAACTATTATTACTTAATACTAAGGAAAGATAAAAGAAAAGTAATCTGCCTCACCATTGCTGAAGAGAGAGACAAGAGGCTAGCAGCCAAGCAGAGCGGTGGGCGAAACGGCCTCTGGGAGACATGCTGGAAAAGTGTTTGTACAAGCCTTTCTAGGCAGCATGCTAGATTAAACAGCATGGAGTGGGAAGGGATTAAAAAACCTTCATCCTTAGTTCAGGATAGTTGATGGCTTCTGGAGAAGAGAGATTTTCTGAAGAGTGTGGTTCCTGGTGGGTCAGATATGCTCTAGTGAATGGCCTCATACCCAGAAGTATATGGATAGCAAATTAGAGTGGGTGGGTTATTAAAAAGGGGGAATTTGTAGTTGGGAGGCTAAAGATGTGGGAACAGATCTGGGAGGAAGAGAGGGGGAAGTTGTGGGTGAATATGATCAAAATATTTAATTTTGTGTGAATTTAAGTAATTGAATTGTTTTTTATTTTGTTTTTATTTCTTGTTGATATATTTTTTGATAGACTGGTTATTTTTCTACCCCAATCGATTGGTGCTTTACAGAAAGGTAATTACATATATTTTTTAAGTTTTATTGCATTATAATGAGAAAAGTTACATGATTTCAATTTATCTGAATTTGTCAACTTTTAAAAACATATTTTAAGTAAATAGAATTAAATCACATTCTTGTTTTCCTTTTGTACCCCAACTCCT
>NW_022196897.1:60929398-60929550 GCF_008632895.1 Mastomys coucha
GAGAAGCAAGATCTCAAGACCATTATGTTGTACACAGTAAGACACTGTCACGAACAAACAAGCTGAAAGTGTAGTGTATATGGATGTATAATATTGGACCTATTTCTCCAATTACCAAATTAGAGAGACCATTGGATGACAGTCAATAAACT
>NW_022196897.1:60929645-60934701 GCF_008632895.1 Mastomys coucha
TTTGGATTTCAATCGATTAGGATATGTTGGTAATATTAATTTTTATATTAAGATATTAAGAAAAAGTATTTTTTACTTCCTGTTGTCTTTGTTCTTAGAGGTGGAATTAGGTTTGTGTGGATTTGTTGAAAGATTACTTTCTTGCTTCTTCTAGAGTGTAGTTTTGCTCCTTATGTTGATGTTTTCCATCTATTATCTTTTGTAGGGCTGGATTTGTGGAAAGATACTGTGTAAATTTTGTTTTGTCATGGAATATCTTGTTTTCTCTATCTATGGTAAATGAGAGTTTTGCTGGGTATAGTAGCCTGGGCTGGCATTTGTGTTCTCTTAGGGTCTGTATGACATCTGCCCAGGATCTTCTAGCTTTCATAGTCTCTGGTGAGAAGTCTGGTGTAATTCTGATAGGCCTGCCTTTATATGTTACTTGACATTTACCCTTACTGCTTTTAAAATTCTTTCTTTGTTTAGTGCATTTGGTGTTTTGATTATTATGTGACAGGAGGAATTTCTTTTCTGGTCCAGTCTATTTGGAGTTCTGTAGGCTTCTTGTATGTTCATCATCTCTTTCTTTAGGTTAGGGAAGTTTTCTTCTATAATTTTGTTGAAGATATTTACTGGCCCATTTCCTTGGGAGTCCTCAGTCTCTTCTATACCTATTATCCTTAGGTTTGGTCTTCTCATTGCATCCTGGATTTCCTGGATGTTTTGGGTTAGGAGCTTTTTGCTTTTTGTATTTTCTTTGACTATTGTGTCAATATTTTCTATGGTGTCTTCTGCCCCTGAGATTCTCTCTTCTATCTCTTGTATTCTGTTGGTGATGCTTGCATCTACGACTCCTGATTTCTTTCCTAGGTTCTCTATCTCCAGGGTTGTCTCTCTTTCTGATTTCTTTATTATTTCTATTTCCAATTTTAGATTCTGGATGGTTTTGCTCATTTCTTTCACCTGTTTGATTGTGTTTTCCTGTAGTTCTTTAAGGGATTTTTGTGTTTCCTCTTGAAGGGCTTCTAGCTGCTTACCTGTGTTCTGTATTTCTTTGAGGGTGCTATTTATGTCTTAAAGTCCTGTATCATCATCATGAGAAGTGATTTCATATCTGAATCTTATCCGGTGTGATGGTGTGTTCAGGACTTGTAATGGTGGGAGTATTGGGTTCTGATGATGCCAAGTAACCTTGGTTTGTGTTGCTTATATTCTTATGCTTGCCCCACATCATCTGGTTATCTCCAGTGCTACCTGCCCTTGCTAAATCTGACTGGAGCCTGTCATTCCTGTGATCCTGGTTGTGTCAGAACTCCTCAGAGTCAAGTCTCTGTGATCCTGTGATTCTGTGATCCTTGTGACCCTGGGCTTGTTAGAGCACCTGGGAGTGGGTGTTTTGGGAATGACTGCAGAGTTTGCGCCCAAGGTCTGCTCAGGGCACTGGCCGGCCCAGAGAGACCGGAAGCTACCTGAGCCACTGGACTGGCAGAGTTCCTGTATGCCTGGGTCCTGCTGGTCCCAGTTACTCCTGGTGTTGGGACAGATGTTGTGTCCTCCTCACCTCTGATCCTGGGCGTGTTAGAGTGCCTGGGAGTGGAGCTTCCTCTGGATGTTGTGGAACTGGCTGTGGAGCTTGCGCCCAAGGTCTGCTCAGGGCACGAGCCCAGACAGAACGGATGCTAACTAGATATTTCTCTTCACTGGTGTTTTGTGGATTAATATACAGTGATTTACTATTTCTAGGCTACATTTAAAAAGGCAAAAATTAGGTAACAGATCATGCTACAGATCACATTAAAGTAAATGGTTTAAACTCCTGTGTTTTTTTGTTTTTGTTTTTTTTTTTTTTTAATATGTTGTTCACGTAAGTGGTGAAAGCATAGTAGTTTACTCAGGATGGTCACTGTGGTTTGCTTGATGGCAAAAAGAAACCCCCAGCATGGATATGGCTCCACAGGGAGGGCTTATCTGGGTCTCCACAATCAAAGGGGAACAATCAAATATCTAGTGCCATACATTAGCTTTAGTAAATGATTATGATGGCTCTGCTTAAATTTTGTGTATAAACCAGAATTCCAACTTAATAATATAAAATGGAGGTGTCCACTCAAGTGACTAATTTCTGTGTCCACTATCCTTGTACTCTCTCTTGTACTAAGAAACTTGAGAAACTCAATTTGTATTCAAAAGACTCCTGGGTGAACGGAGACTTAAGCAAGTCTGGGTTACAGCAAAGCTTAGGAGGACATAATCAGAGGCAGGTTCCCTTACCAATCTCACCTCTAACACAGGCTGACAACCCATTAAACATTCTGTAAAGGCTCCATAGATAGGATGCTTCTGTTTGTATAACTAACCCGCAGTGCTGGCTAGTTTTATGTAACTTGACATGAGCTAGAGTCATTTGGGAAGAGGGAACTTCAATAGAGGGAAAATGCCCTTGCTACACTGGTCTGTAGGGAAACCTGTGGTGTATTTTCTTAATTAGCAATTGATGTGGGAGGGCCCAGCACATTGTGGTTGGGGCCACCCCTGTGTAGGTGATCCTAAGAATGCATAAGCAGTCTGAGCAAGTCCGAGGACTAAGTCACTGAGAAGCACCCCTCCATGGCCTCTGCTTTGGTTCCTGCCTTGACATTCCTACATGATGCACAAGCTGTAAGTTGAAGTAAACCCTTTCCTCCCGTGAACTGTAAATTTCTGGTTTCTTCGGAAACTCAATTGTGTCACGTGTTGTTTTTCTGGATGCTGAGAGGATGTTTCGCTGAAACAGACCCGTGAGAGGATGTTTTGCTGGTGCAGACCAGTGAGAGGTCATGTGATGTTTTACTGGAGCAGATGCTTGAGAGGGAGTGTGGTATTTGGAAAGAATATAAATGGAACCCCACAGACATTGAGGGATGATCTTGCACTGCAGTGACATGCAGGGCTTCACTGGTCTTTGCTGGTCTTCACTTTATAGAGTAAAACTTGCCTAAAAACTTTCCTGGTATTCCTGCTGATCTTTGCCACCTCTGCTGTCTTGTGCCAATTTAGTGGAGCCTTGCAGTTTCTGCTGGATTGAGCCACTGCTTCTGATTCATGTTTGGTGTTTGCTATTGGACTGAATTGCAAATATCCTGACAACGAAGAGTGGAATTGCCCCAAAGAACTACTTCTAAACAGGTCAACAAACCCCTATTCCTGTTAACCTTCGTTCTCCCCAACCTCTAGTCTATGGGTTAGAAGGAAGGTTGGGGTGGGGGCACAAGGGTGGGAGTGTAGACCTGGGAGGAGTCGGGAGTGAGTGTGGTAGGGTGCATTATCTGAATTCCTCAGATAATAAAAAAATTATGTTTAAAGACAAAATAAAAATAAAAACAAAAGCAAACCCTTCCTCCTGCTCTCCTTTTCCCCCACTGGCCAGCTTTAGTAGAGTTCTGTCACAGAGTACTCTTTGCTAATAACTGTCACCTGCTTTCTTTATTTCCTGGAAATTAAGTCTTTAAAGTTCTAAATAATTTTCTTTGCTCTGAACTATGAGGATTGTTTTACTTTGTTTTTCTTATTTGGCTTGGGGAGACTTGAAGCTGTGATAATCTGTTTTTGGAAAACTCTGGTTTCTACAGCGGGAGGAGAAGAGGGGAACGGTGCTTGTCAAGGTGTGGGTAGTTGGGCCAGATTAAGTTGTGTATAATCTGTGTTTATCAAGGATGGATGACCTGAAAATTGTTTTCTCTTGGAAAGTTAGGCACACACCTGGATGATCCTGGAGGCCTCTACAACACTGCCCTTTCTTATCCCATTTCAGCCTCCCTGGGTGACTACACATTTCCTGGTGGGTTTTAAATATTTTATTTTATGGGCTATGGAGATATAACCCTGATCCTAGTGTTTGTGTGGAGATATTTTATTTTACTAAATATACTTTATTATTAGGCTAGTATTTTATGTATATAGGTGTTCTGTCTGCATGTGTGTCTGTGCACCAGATGTGTAAAAGTGCACATGGAGGCCAGGAGGAGGAGTTGGGTCCCCTGGGTTACAGACAGTTGTGAGCTGCCATGTGGGTGTGAGGAATTGGACATGGATCCTCTGGAAGAGCAGCCTTTACTCTTAATTGCCAAGCCACTTCTTTCTTTCTTTCTTTTTTGTAGAGGGTTTTGTTTTTTGTTTTAGTTTTTTTTATTTTGTCATAGTCTATAAAATTTATAAAATATTGTTACAATAAAAATGAGTATTATGAAAATGGTTTGATATAGAACAACAATCCATTGAACAGTCTTATGTAGATGCTTGTCTACAGCAATACTGAAAATACATACATTTGTCTCAATATAAATTTGAAATAACTCCAAACATGTTAACTGTATATTTCAAAATAATACATCATTACTAGTATTTTTAAAATGAATATAAATAGATAAAATCTTTTTGTTTCTTTGTTTTGGTTTTAGTAGAGCTTAAAATCTTGGCCTTTACTGTGGTACAAGCCCCAAATAAGAACAATTTTTAGACATTGGAGTTCATTGTAATAAGGCTGTACTTCAATGACCCTCACTCACATCACCAAAGGATTTTACCTCCATCGTAGCTAAGCTGAGAGTTGACAGTTCTGCTGCACTAAGGAATGAGTTGTAGGCACGACTTTTGGATACAGATTTCCTGCTATGGTCAAAGCTATTTGACTTGAGTGATTGTCATCATTCTCAGAACACAGAGAACAGGTTACATTCATTTAAGAAATGGTGTGTGTATTAAGATGGTCTGTCAATGGAGTGATTCACCAACTGTTTCAATGAACAATGGTTCTGCTTGGAGGGTGGCACAGACATTAGGTGCAGGTAAGAATTTGGTTCATTAGCTGTGATAATTTGGAAAAGCATTCATCTCAGTGAAAGAGTAACTTATAAAGTCCTTTTCTTCAAACTTGATACAATAGTTACAAACATCAAACAAAGCATTCAGTCTCACTCTTTGTTCTCTTATAAGCCACCTCCCAAGTTAATTGTCTACATTTCTTTTGGCTGTATAAACTTTTGGAATATATAAGCTGTTCTGAAAACCATAGTATAGTGTAAAAACATCAAATAAA
>NW_022196897.1:60936076-60955026 GCF_008632895.1 Mastomys coucha
TACCTGTGTTCTCCTGTATTTCTTTGAGGAAGTTATTTATGTCCTTCTTAAAGTCCTGTATCATCACCGTGAGAAGTGATTTTAGATCTGAATCTTGCTTTTCCAGTGTGATGGTGTGTCCAGAACTCACTATGATGGGAGAGTTGGGTTCTGATGATACCAAGTAACCTTGGTTTGTATTGCTTATGTTCTTATGCTTGCCTCAGGCCATCTGGTTATCTCTAGTGCTACCTGCCCTGGCTAAATCTGACTGGGGCTTGTTCTACCTGTGATCCTGGTTGTGTCAGAACTCCTCAGAGTCAAGTTGTGTCTGTGATCCTGTGATTCTGGGCCCGTTAGAGCACTGGGGAGTGGAGTTTCCTCTGGGTGTTGTGGGGCTGGCTGCAGAGTTTGTGCCCAAGGTCTGCTCAGAGCACTGGCCCAGACAGAACTGAAGGAACCTGTGTCACTGGGCTGGTGGAGTTCTTGCATGCCTGGGTCCCACTGGGCCCAGTTATTCCTGGTGTTGGGCCAAATGTTATATCCTCCTTACTTACCTCTAATCCTCTGATCCTGGGCGTGTTGGAGTGCCTGAGAGTGGAGCTTCCTCTGGGTGGTGTGGGACTGGCTTTGATCCTCTGATCCTGGGCTTGTTAGAGCGCCTAGGAGTGGAGCTTCCTTTAGGTGTTGGTCTGCTCAGGGCACTGGCCCAGACAGACTGGAAGGAACCAGTGCAAGTGGTCTAATTGAGTTCCTGCATGTCTAGGTTTCACTGGTCCCAGTTACTCCCCCTGAGCCATTTCTTCAGCCCCATATTTTTATCATCATCATCATCATCATCATCATCATCATCATCATCATCATATTATTATTATTATTATTATTATTATTGTTGTTGTTGTTGTTGTTGTTGTTGTTGTAGATATAGTCTCACTATGTAGTTAGACCCAAAACTTACTATGTAGACTAGGCTGGCCTTGAAATCAGAGATCCACCTGCCTCTTCCTCCTGAGTGCTGAGGTTAAATGCATGTGCCACCACACCTGGCTCCAGCAGGGTTTTTAAATATAATTCTTTTAGTTTCTACTGTTTGAACTGGTATCCCTTTATACCAATCTCATTTGGCCTCATTTACTACTAATGCTTCCAATACTAACTATGCACTATCTGCTTCCAGGGCTGTATTCCAATCCCTTCCTCTTTCCTCCTGATTACAGGAAAGCTCAAATACATGATTACTTTCTAGATCTTTCTATCTAAAGCTACATGGTCATCTTGACTTTGGTGTCTTTATGTGTACCTGTCTCCCACTTCTCCCACTGTCTCCAAACTGTATCTACAGTTATCCAAGTTAGGTATATTGACTGGCTCTTGATTTTTTCCTCTCTTTCTATCACCCCCTTTTAACTCTTCCCCAGTTAAAGACTGATTGCCACAATGCTTAATACAGCCAAGTTGCTACCTAGTCATTTTAAGTCTCTGTCATTTAGGTCTGACAAGATTCCAGGGGGGGGGGAGGGAGGGAGAGAGAGAAATCAAAGCTATGATTTTATTTCCTCTTCTCTTCTCTTCTCTTCTCTTCTCTTCTCTTCTCTTCTCTTCTCTTCTCTTCTCTTCTCTTCTCTCCTCTCCTCTCCTCTCCTCTCCTCTTCTCTCTTCTCTTCTCCTCTCCTCTCCTCCTCATCCTCATCTTCATCCTCATTCTCATTCTCTTTCCTCCTCTTCTCTTCTCTTTCTCCTCCTCCTCCTTCTATAGGCTTAGGTTTTTTTTAAACCTATTTTAACCTTCCTTCTAACCTATACTCCCATTAAAGGTAATGGAAAAGAAAGGTTAATAGGGCAAAGGGGGATGTGGACCTGTTTAGGAATAGTTCTTTGGGACAATTTTAATTTTTGTTGTCAGAGTATCAGTAGTTCAGTTTATATAAATCAGCAGCAGTAGCTCAGTCCACTAACAAGCACCATTCACAAACTAGCAATGGCAGTTTGATCCTGAAGAAACTGTAAGGCTCTGCCAATTGGCCAGAGTCCAAGGAAGCAGCAAGAAGTCGTTGGAATATCATGAAAAGTCCCTTGGTGTGTTTCTCTCTACAAAGTCACAACAAACAATGATAAGCAAAGATGGCAAGGTGACACTTTGCAATAAAGTGTTAGCCAATCCCAACAAAGCCTAGCAAAGAGTGGCAAGGTAAACCAATGCCACAGCATCGTCCATTATCTGTTTTATCTGTTGGGTTATACTTATATCCATTCCAAACATCATGTGTTCTCTCTCAAGCATCCACTTTAGCAAAGCATCAAATGCCCATTTTCCAAGCACCTTCCAGAAAAACACCATATGTCTGCCTCAACAAAACATCCTCTTATAAGTCAGTTTCTAGAAAAACATCATGACACAACTGAGTTGCTAAAGAAACCAAAATTTCTACTTCATTCTTCTTTCCCTTTTTTCTTTTTCTTCTTCTTCCTCCTCCTCCTCCTCCTCCTCCTCCTCCTCCTCCTTCTCCTCCTCTTCCTCCTTCTCCTTCTCCTCCTCCTCTGGCAATTCTGGCACATGTATGTGTGTGTATGTGCTAGTGTCCAGGTGTGTGTATGTATGTATGTGTGTATAAACCAAAATTTGACAACATGTGTCTTCCATGTTACTTTTGAGACAAATTTCTCATTAAACATGGAGCTCAATAATTTGCTAGGCTACCTGGGCAATAAGGCCCAGGGTTCCCTCCCTCTCTGCCTCAAAGAGTTGTAATTACAGATGCCTGCAGCCATGATCAGCTTTTTATGTGGGTGCTGGGGACCAAGGCCCTTATGCTTACACAGAGCAAGTACTTTACCTGCCAAGCCATCTCTCCATTGTTTTGTGTGGTATATATATTTATTATCTTAATCACATATATTATCTATGTTAATTATCCATATTTCTTTAAAAACTTAGATCACCCATTTTCTCCAAGGATTTTGAACATGATTACTGGAACAGATCCTAAGAAGGGCTCTTCACTAAGCCTCTTTACAAAATTTTGATCATCTTGGTTGGGAGACCAGTACAAAGATAAGGACTGGCATAATGAAGTATCTCCAGAGTTGTGTATTAGGCCCAGTAGGCAGCAACTCCAATTCTTTCCTCTGAATATATTATCAGCATAGGTCAGGTGTGCGGAGGTTATTTCTACTCTCTGGATTCCATATACCAAAATTAGCTGTGAAGTATCTAAAAGACCATCATTCCCATAGAGAAGGAAGGAGGAGTATGCATGAAAACCAATGATACACAGGGTAGATGGGCACGTGCATACTCCAGTGGTCGAGAAACCAGGGTTTGAGACTGAGCAATCTTCCTGCTTTCATCTTACTATGCTGGCAAGAGACACGGTGATGGTGAGTTTCTCAGTCATGGTTCTGAGATTTAAACTCCTCATCTTCTCTAGCAGTTTTCCCTACTACTACTGATAATTTTGATCTTCTGTACAATTTAAGGAAACACTTTCCTAACAGTTTAGACTCTTGCCAAACCGGCAGAAGTTTTAGGTGAGAGGAGAGAAAGTCAGGGAAGGAATTGGCATTTATTAATAAACAAAAGCCAGCCCTGTCAAGTGCAGATTGAGTAAGGCATTGTGGTGCTGACGAATCCTGCCTTAGACTGATCTCCTGAGATCTTAACTCCAAGTGAGGGAATGAAGAACTTGACTCCCAAGTTCACAGGAATGAGTTGCAAAATGCAGCCATTTAGGGATACTTTATCCATCATTATCTCAGATTTCCTGATGAATCTGAGAAGTTGAGCGGAAGCATTAAAGCCATCACAGCCATTTCTCGTCTGCCACCTTTTATTACTATGTTTAGCGCAATAATCTGGGTAGGAGGTTGCTAATGTACCTGTTCTATTGTGCCCTATGTGAACACTGTGGGCTTACAGATTTCCTCACACCCTTAAAATCAGATGATAAATACTGCATTTGAGACCTGTCTTTATTTAGTAGTTTGTTTGTTTATAACCTGGCAGCATGCTCACATAAGGGTCCCACAATGTGGAAAAACTGCTGTATTGCATTTTGAACGCATGGTATTGATTGCCAGAGAATCAGTTAAATTGCAGTGTGAATAATGATTGGCACTGGCCTTAACCCTTTTGGCTAAAATTGCTTATTTGTCATCCGGGCTCACAGAAGAGATAAACAATCACTTGCTGATGATCTAATGGATCAGCTGTGAGCATCATTTGGCATGTCAGATGAGAGCTAATTTAATGAGCTGCAGTTCCTGCCAATTACCTGGGAACAAATCCCTCTGCAAGCTATTCTGTACATCATCAGAATGTTTAACCAAATTCTCACTCGTGTCAGGTAAGATGATTGGGTGTTTGATTAGCCAGCATGCTGTCGATATTACCTGGCGTGCATTTGTCCCATCTACTTATCCAATCACCTTCATTCTTTAACAATGACAAATTATAATATGTAGTCATCCATTTCTTTATTTTAAATTACTCTGCTCAGTATGTATACAAGCTGTAATACCAAAACATCCCCATGTGTGGGCTTGCTGAATGAAGATGATCTTATTTGTGTGGTGTGTGATCTTATTATTTGGCAATAATAATAATAATCATCATCTTAGCTTTGTTCACATACCTTTTGAATACAATGAGAGCAAGCACTATCCATGACCTCATGGATAAAGAAGGTATGGCCCTCTAAGAAGGAGTGAGGGATGTTTGGGAAAGGTTTTGGGAGCTAGTGTTGATGTGGTAGGGAACAATAAGAGGATAGATGTGAAGTTGGGGAAGTACCAAGCATGGAAGATAGTGAGTTCAGCATAAGAGCCCTGGGAAATAGGAGGGCAGCTAAGCCCTGGCTGCTGGGGCATCAGGCTTCCCTGGCTGGGGAGCTTCCCATGACCTTGACTTGGCCACCTTCTCTTTCTTTATGGATCTTGAACATTTCAAGAACTATCTGTCCCCAGCAACCCCCCCCCCCCCAAAGTGCTTACTAGCCTGGGTGCTTTGCTAATCCTACAATTTTTGGGGGGGAGTTTTAAAGGAGTTTTGTTACATCAGCATCATTAATTAAACCCTTTGTCATTGACTACTAACTCAGTCTTTCAGCTCTCTTAACTCCCTGGAAGCCTGCTGGTGAGCTGGAGGTTTGAACCCTTTCACTATGTCTTGGCTTTTCTGGGGATCTGTCTGATCCTATCTAGGGGTTCTGATAACTCTCATTAGCATACAAAGCTTCTTTTATCAATTTGGGGATTCCAAAGGATTTTTAGAAGCTTTATGCTAAGAGTTGAGGACAAAGGCCAAATGTCTAATACAGTAGGAATCCAATATTTACCTGTGACATCCATGTCTCATTGCTAGTTCATTATTCCGAGGCACTTGGCAGAATGTTTTAGACCCCTTGGCCCTGTGTGGGTGTCCTGTCCAGGCTTGGTGTCATCACCTTACAGACTTACAGAGAGCCACACATGGTATTTCCTCCATCCCCACATGCTGGCTTTCTTTCTCAGAAGAAGTCCTGAGTGCTCCACAGAGAGGTAAAACAGTGGTGCTGACTTTCCATACAGTAGTTAGAGACTGAGATTAACACTCTATGCCCTTTTGCTCACAAAATAAACTAAAGTTTCCACATCACACAACTCTGGGGATTCCCATGTGTTTCTCCATGTTAAATGCCTGGACCCTGTTTGGTCCTGCCTGATCTCATTTGCCCTGCATGTGGCCTGCCGAGTTGCCCCGATTTGTTCTAGGGTATAGTGTATCTGTGATGTGTGTTTAAATTTGTTCATTTCTTAATTTAAAATGTTTTTCATAAATATATATTTAAATTTTATTGGTTATTTTATTTATGTTTCAAATGTTATACCCCTTCCCTGTCTCCCCTTCCCCAAAACCCTAACCCACTCCTCCTCCCCCTGCTTCTATGAGGGTGCTCCACCACCCATCCACCCACTCCCATCTCACCACCTTAGCATTCCCCTATGGTAGGTACATGTGCATATGGCATGTGCATGTGTGAAAGACAGAGGGAAACCTGATGGAGTTGCTTCTCTCTTCCCACTATGTTGGTTCCCTAGGCAGACTCTTCAGCTGGCTTGGTGGCAAATGCCCTAACCTGCCTAACTGAGTCACCTTGGTAGCCCTTCTTTTAGGTTTTAAACTCTGTCTGGGCACCCAAAATAACACCTTGCCCAAATACTCAATATTTTTTGCATTAAAACTAAATATATCTATCATGATATTAGTATGCTGAATAGTTATAATTAGTAGCAATCACTGAAGAAAAGGCAGTGTCAAGGGAGAGGGACAGAGTCTCATATGCATTTGTAGAGTGCCATACATTAAGAAAGAAGGCTCTCTAATGAAAATACAGTGCTGACCAGGATTGGGCAAGGGGCTTCTTACCATGGAGCAGGGCCCTTTCGCTCTGCTGCCCAATGTGTACCTTAATCTGTTCAATCCAGCCTAATTGTTTTCAACCAACCCCTATTATGAGCTACTCAGGTAAACAAATCACAGTACTAAGTGTCCTTGGTATACAGAGAGGGAGAAAATATCAACTCTGGTCTTGAAAAAGTTACAGTTTAATGGATTCTTATTCCTATGTGTGCCACCTTAGGCAAACCACACAACCTCCATGCCTCAGTTTCTCTACTTCTAAGAATGGCATGGCTATATTAATTACATGGAGTTTTGCCAAGGGGGTTGGAAATCATTTAATAACTATAAGCTATTTAAAACTGTGTCTGGTCATGGGAGTCACTTAATAAATGTTGTCAGTGTACTGGGTGGACAGCAGAGTGGCTGTGATCTGGTTGCTGTCTAACCCTTCCCAGCCCATGCTGGCTTCAATTTCCCACAGATCTACTATTTATGGATAGTGCTTAAAGTGACTGATGCTTGCTGGAGGGCCCCGTGTGTGTGCTATCTGCAGTGGACTTGGAGAAGATGGGAAATCTCAAGGTACTCCTTCGTCTCTGCATGGATCCTTCTTAGGGGGTTCAGAGTCACAGGGGTTCACTGAAAGGGGTGTATCCATGGTGGAAAATGGGTACTGTGTTATGGCTTGACAGGTGATCTGGGGTACCCACCCATATCAGGGTGACTGTTGACCACTGGTACTACACGGCACCTTTCCGTGAGAGGTGAGAGTGAAAGTGAGAGGAAAGGATTTTTGAATGCTTTCACCATAAAGTGAAAGATAAATGTTTGTGTAAATATATGTAACTCATTTTATACCTGTATTGAATACATGTGTTATATTTAACTTATCTGTATGTGTATTGAAAAAACTCACAGCATGCCATTAATATGAATAATGTTTGTTTTGCATATTAATTTAAATTTAAATGAACATTTAAAAATGGCTATCTATAGGTGATGCCCCAGCTTTATTTTCCTATGTTGTTCTCAAATCAAAGTTTTCAAAACTCAGAGATGATTGTTAGTACACCCATCCTGAGAAACTATGTGTTTAGAAATACTCCTTCAGAATTCCTACCTCACCAACTTCTTTAATGTTCTTTATTCTCCATAACCGCAGCTGTAGTCCACTTATGGATTAAATTGCCTTTGGATAAGGCTTTCTAGTAAATTACCAATTACACTCTCCCTGGGAGGATCCAAGTCAAGGCTTGATTTTTATTGAGGTCAGCTCCATTGTTTTTAGAAGAGATCAATTTTTGTTATCTCAAGCCCAAACTCAACCCCAAACCCTACAGCTACCAATTACAGGTAAATCTGGCACCGGAAAGCAGACAACATCTCGAAATGATTGGACTGTTTCCTGAGTATGGAGTCTTTCCACATTGTTTCCAGCACAAGAAGGGCACACCCCTCCTTGCTTTCCCTGCAGGACCACATCCAGGATGTGCTTAGTACCAAATTTCTGAAATGGGTATCCTTTCCATTCCTGTTGAGAGGCCATAGTTCGTAAATATTGTGAGAAGTACAGAATGAAAAGGTTAAACCAGTACATTCTGGCTGGATAAAGATTAATTAGATGATTTGAGAGGACTATTATGCATGTGCTAAATTTACTGACCTTTCTCCTCCCTGTATAGCACGAAGCTCTGTGCTTGGTCCTCATTATCCTTAAATGTTTTCTTTTCTCTGTATCATCACCTCATTTATTTTATTTGGTTGTTTTAAAATGCACTAATTTGGAGCAGTAGGCTTCATTGATTCCTGAGAATAGATCATTCAGTAGGCACAGGGATGCTGGCCTTAGGAACGTTCTTTATGACCATCGGGGCTTCACTGGCACTGAGATGTGGCTCCTGGTCAGGTTGGCCAGGGTCCCAACAGACAGCCTCCCACAAACAAGTTTTAAAACCAGGCTTAAGTTCTGGCTTGCCACATCTTGGCTCTTTAGGATCCATGACTTTTTCTGTTGACTGAAATTGGTAATTCCTAGGGATCCTGGGAGTGCCCAGCTCTGCTTTGACTGCGTATCCATCCATTTGTAAGGGCAGTACAAGTTGAGAACCTCGTCAGCCATAAAGCCCCTCAGGTGCCCATGGTGACAGTTAAGAGCGATGAAGAGACCCTGGGGTCCGGGTAGCAGTAGTTTGACTAGATCATTCGACTAGTGAATGAGGCTGTGTGCACGAGAAATCGACATGGAAGGAGGAAGCTTTGCTTGTGCAGTTTCTGTGTGGGGGCTGATGGCTCTGAAGATGAGGAGAAGACAAAGCACCGTGGAGCAGGTTCCTTGTCCTATGTCTGTTCTCTTCTCAGTCTTTCTGATCACCTACCTGATAACTGAGTGATCTGAGAAGCAAACTGTGAACTTCAAGGCAGAGGAAACTGTTCTTTTGACCAACAGGCACCATTCCTCCCTTTGGTTCTGTTGGAAATCCAGGCATAAGGAAAGGATGAGGAGCCGGGTGCCAGTGTCGGTGGTGCACACCTTTAATCCCAGCCCTCTGGAGGCAGGGCAGGTGGATCTCTGTGAGTTTGAGGTCGGCCTGGTCTACAGAGTAAGTTCTAGGACAGCCAGGGCTGTTACACAGTTTGTCTTAAAAATAAAATTCTCAAGGGAACAGTTTTCGCCCAACTTCTCAGGAGTGTGTTGAGTTAGGGGAGGTGACGTAGCTTGGCAGAGGGACAGTTGGCATCTGGATGCTCACCCAAACCCTCAGCATGTACAGATACGTCTCAGTCACTGATTGCATACTCGGATGTCTTGACTGGGCTGACTGTTCTGCATTGCCAGAAATTCCATCACCCCTGATCACAAGACAAAGTTGAAGGTGAGAGGCAAGTTTCAGCCTTCATAGCCTTTAGATGATCTCGGACCAGACTGAGAAAAATGGAGTTTCTCAGCGTTGACACTTCATTCTCTTGTTATATAGCAGCTATAAAAAAAAGTCACTAGCATTTTCCTGTCCTCCTTAAGGATGCGTACTGGCAATAGCAGAACCGAGGGTCTCCATGTCATGCCTAATTTGGTAGTTTGCCTGGTGAAAGTAGCTATGAGGTACTCAGAGCAATAGGGGGCCCTTCAGCTTCATCATCCAAGGAGAAGTCCCCGAGGAGGGGACCGAAGTAGAGAAATGCTCCAGGGGAAGGAAGTCCCTTTCTGGAAGAAACCCGCGTGAATGATTACCAAAGGCGGTTTCCCAGCTTGCCTCTGTAATACACACTTAGTGCGGCAGGAAATGACGGCTGCTAATATTTGAGTGTTATAAAGCTGGATGCTCCACACATCAGGGCAGGCCACAAGTCGCTCAGGCCTTCTTAAGGTTGGAAATGAATGCTTTTCCTTGTGCAACGGTCTGCTCTGTTTGTGGCGTTTTCTTCTTCTTCTTTTTTAAATGTGGCATATTACAGTTCTGAAAATATTACTGATGCAGATTTTATTCCCAGACCATTGAGTCAATTTAGATATGTCACGCTCATAAAAGCTCATGTTTATTGAAGAGGGTTATTAAATTTACTGTAAGATTTCATAAAGACTCTTTTAGGTGAAAAATGCAGGTAAAATGGTTTGAGTGGATGCGTTATAAACCTTTTACGAGCAGAAAAAAAATTCTAAATGCAAATGTCTTACATAGGAAGTAAAAGCAATTTGTTTTTCTCATTAGGTGCCAGACAGTCGGCTAACGTGAGGATGACAGATTTTGAGATCTATGAAATCAGAGCCAGCCTCTTAAGTGAGGGCTGCTCGCTGCTTATACCTATCAAAATGAACATTCGTACCAAGGTTAGATTCAGACACATAAATGCTTGTGAGGTTTGGGCTAGGGTTCTCTTTGAACTTGTAATATATTGTTGAGATCTCAATACATTTAGTTTAGCGTACACTCTCTCTCTCTCTCTCTCTCTCTCTCTCTCTCTCTCTCACACACACACACACACATACACACACACACACAGTGTTACAGAATGCAGTCCATAATTAAAGATATTCATCACTACGTTCATTTAAACTGGTACAATAAGAGGACCTCACACGGTTTCTCTTCATTACTATGCAAGACCAGAGATTATATTTCTTGATTTGGAATGATGCCAGAGTCATTTCAATATTTGAACTTTATGTATCATTATCAATCTTGACAATCATGCACCTTCCAATATTCATGGTACTTCATAACACTTTTTATTAGCTGTTTTTCTTCACAGTTGAATCAGGTCAAAGAAGTGACTTACTATTCTTCTGCAGGTAAAAACATTCAGCATCAATGGCTTCTCTCTCAGAGCGCAGATTACTGACATAGTTTTCACGAAGAAATCCACAGTATCTTATTTTTATATTCTGATATTGCTTTAGAATTTTTTAAAGATATTTTTTTCTTATTAGAAGGTTCAGATAGATTTTGGAGACTAAGAAATACCATTGAGGAACAAAACATTGGTTTGACAGGTCATAAATAAATATGCACTAAAGAGGGCATGTTTTAGAGATTTAATTTGTGGAACCTTCACACAAACACTTTGTGTAAGGGTAACACATTTTGAGTAAGCAATGGCAATTAGAATAGAACACTAGTTAGTGGGTAAGTTGGATGTATTATGTGTTTCAGAGGTAAGTGATAAATTACTGCAGGATGAAAGCAGCATATGTCTCCAACAGCTTTGCAGAAAAGGTGGATGTTCTAAACAAAAGAACAGACCAAGAAAATAGTCAAGACTTACCTCCTATCTGTTGACAGCAACAGATTTCTGTCCTTAGCCTATTAATGATGGCATATAATAATCTCAGCTAAAAGTATAAAGCACATGTACTATAATTAACTCATCTACAAGCCCCAAAGGGCCATGGCCATCAACTTTAATATTATCGACCCAGATTGCAGACTAGAAACCTAGCTGCTCCTTGTGTGGGAGATTTCACACCAGTATTGCCACATAGCTGGGGCCATTGGAAAGTAAATGGTGTCATCCCACCACTTAGTCTACACCCACCGGTGTCTTAGTTTTACTATGATGTTGCTCTCGGAATGCTTGGATTGGGGATCTTTGTGTTAAAGGGAGCTTTTTATAATTTAGGTGGCTTAAGTATAGTGCAAACCAGTTTTTACTCAAAGGCATAAAATATTCTAAGCATTTTTTTTTTTTTTACCAGAATTATGTTCTGCGGCCATGGTGGTACATGTCTATAACTACCGCTACTGGGAGCTTAAGTCAGGATGTTCCCAAGGTTGATGTTAGTCTGGGAAAACCTAGCAAGCCCATCTCAACACAGAACAAGAATGGTAGGGGTTGTAGTTCAGTGGTAGTATGTCTGTCTGGCATGTGTGAGTCCTGGGTCTGATCCCTAGACTGAATGAACAAACTTTTTGTAGAGTTGTATCACCAATAAAAGAGAGGTGATCTTCAGGAGTTACACTGATTTCTGTACCCAGAGTGCTCTGGCCTTTACAGGTGGATGGGTGCTTCTCCTCGGATAAAAACATGGCAGCATGGATAATGGTCTTTGGTTTTAGTCCTTCTATTACATCATTACCCCAAGGCCTACTTTTTCAAAGTTCTCAGATTTTGAATAATTTAGTGAAATAAGACAAACTAATTTTTGTCTCCTTTTTAAAGCTAGCATAGGCAGTAGTTAATAAAACTATATCTATGCAATGAAAATGTTTAGCCTGACTCTATTTGAAGGTGAAGTTACCCTTTTTCTGTTCTATTTAGATTACCTATCTGAATCAAATATGTGTGTGTGGAGGAATCAGGACTAGCAATACAGCTAGCTATGTTACACCAGAAGAAGTTGCACGACCAGGTCATTTGGGACTGTCCTATATTTGAGTGGGGAGGAATACTGTGTAATAGTGACTAATGAATCTGGGGTCTCATTCAACAGTTGATCGTGGAACGCTTACTGTATGAAAGATACAGAGTTGGTCTCTTGAGACCCTTGAGGAGCAGTCTCATGAATGTCAGAGTCTTCTGCCTTCTTACTTATGAAGAATATTGACCTGACTTTGGAATGGCTTGGACCTAAAATCCTATAGAAGATGTTCCATTCTGATGATGCTGGAGGCTTAGGAATATCAAAATGAAACAGGGGGAGGGGCAGGGGGTCACCATAAAACAGGCTCACAGCCCTGTTTATCATGCTCAGTAAAGTCAAACAATGTTTTTAGGCTCGTGTGACAGCAGAGACTACTTGTCTCTGTCACCACAGCATCTGCTTTGTCGGTGATACCTTTCCAATGGCTGAGCACATTATTCACCATAGGTACGATTAGAATGTTTTCAGGAATCTCTAATGCCCATGTATCTTATGAATAGCTTCCTCAGGCAGATATGGATTCTCATACACGTGCATTTTGGAGAAGATTGTTTAGGAGGCTGACAAATGAAGTAGGTACCACAATCTCTGTTTGACCAATTGTTTAACCTCAGAAAAAGAAAAAGAAAGGAAGGAAGAAAGGAAGGAAAGAAAGAGAAACAGGATTTCCCTTTTGTCTCTTTCTCTCTCTCCCACACAAAACAGATAGAGAATGATTGTGAAACCAAGCTCTTTGAATAGAATGGCTTGAAAGCCTAGTCATAGACCACATCAATGCCACAGGGTTGGAATGTGTGTGTCAGTCTCTTGTAAAGACTTATATCAGTCCTCAAATTTGGGGTTGATTCTAACTGAGAGATAGCATCCAATCTCCTGGCCCCGCTAACTATTTGCATAGTAGTAAATGACATCATAAAGTCGATTGGACAATCTCTTTAAACATGCTCCTCAAACTTTGTATCAAAAGATACAACACACAGGGGGGACTCTTTGCCTCCGTGGTCATAGGATTGTACTAACTGAATGAAGAATAACAGTAGCAGATGTACAGTAATACATGTCACATGCTGATTATGGTTCAAAGGGGTTTATATATTCACTCATTCCCTTCAGTTAACTGTGAAGTAAGGACTTTTGCAGGCTCCACCTCACAGGGGAGGTAACTGGTCTACAGAGTGGCTTGGCGGTGTCAAAGATCACATAGCTAGCAAAAAAATGTTTTATGAACCTACACAGTCTGCTCCCGAGTTTGCAACCTTAACTATGAGACTGTCACGCTTCTTAGAAGAGCATCCAGTTGCTTTGTGCTTATGTTGCTCATCAGTTTGCTGCTCGTGGAAGAACAGCTTCATGCATTGTGGGTTTGGGTCTCACTCTCTTTTGTTTAGGAGCTTGCCCTTGAAATGAGGTCAGAAATGACATTGCATACGTGACGGGCTGAAACTCTGCAGGGGGGCAGGGAGATGAGCCAGGCTTCCAGCTGTTTCTCCCACTTTGCTGGCAGAAGTGTACCTGTATCCTCAGTGGCTTGTAGATTCTCCTAGAGATATTCTATAGAGTACATAGAAGCTTATACTTCAAATCACTTTTTGAAAAAAAATGCCTACTTTTCGGGACAATTTTGATCATAATTCTTTTCAAACCGGTGGTGCCAAATGTGTCTTAAAAAACCGAGAAACCTGAACATGTAGACAGCATCATATTCAGCAAGCTGTATTGGCTAGGTCACCTCAAGCTCATGCTGTCCTCAGCTATGGGAAGCATAGCCAAGAGGGTTATAAATGGGATGTGTTTAGTCTGCTGGGACCCCAGTGGACATAGTGATCAGAGCCCTTGGTGGATGGCTGCCTGCAACACCACTGAAGAGTATCAGCAGACCCCGCTTTGAAGACAGTCACATACGAGTCCAGGGGGGTCTCACATCCCTGGTGAGAAGGGCACATATCTACACACAGGAACCAGTAGGGAAAAGGGAGATTTTAAAGTCAGCTGTTTGTAGGGTGAGGTGAGGAGTATGATCTTATTGATCTAGCAAACACACTTCTAGAAGTTATCCAGAGATTTAGCTATGTGCATATTCATGATTACCATTTCAGAACTAATCTAAATAAACCACGAGAGAGGTCTGGTTAAATAAATTACATTAATTCAGTGTAGTTTCATATAGATATTAAGGAGATATAAAGAATATTAAATCATAAAGAGTGATGTTTACTATAAATGGCTAAATGAAAGAATTGAACATAGAAAACTACAGGCAGAAAAAAAAAAAAACCCTTGTGTATTTTATATGGAAAGTCTAATAAGAGAGACCCTGGGTGGGAAGTAACAGGGTGATTTCCAACAAAAGTTCATACTCATTTCTAGGTGGAAGTGGGAAATTTTAAACAACTGTTGGAAGCTTTCTGCTGCTTATTTAAAATGTAACCATTTATCAATGAATACATTTTTATCTGTATTGAAAATAAAGCAAGAAAGTGTCTTCTCCTGTCCACTGCTCCCCCCATCCCCTCCGCCAACTTGAGTAATTGAGTAATTCTTGAAGCAGTCAGATGCAGGCCGTTCATGAATCAGGTATTTAAGTAGCTTTTTCTTGGGAATGTGTAACTTTTTTTTTTCTTTAAACACCTGCTAGCCTTCCTCTTACCTTTGAAATCGAACTGCTCATGATCTATTGATTAAAATAGCATGTGATTCTTCACAGTGTTTTCAATATTATCTGGAATACAGTGAGTGCTTTTAATTTAGAGACCTGTGCTCCACTGAACTGTTCCTGGACTTTTGCATGGCAGCCTTGATGGTAAGAACAATGGTCAGCTTTGGTTGAATGCTTCCCTATATCGGACACTGGCAAGATGAATTCTAAGTGACATCTCATTGAGTGGCTAAGGGGCCTGAGCTATTGACAGCCTGTCTTTACCAATGGAGAAACTGAGGCTTTAGGGGACAGTCTAAGGTTTACAGTTGCTAAAGTAGAGGACCAGGGATCCCAGAACTTGGGGAATCATTCAGCATAAAAAGTTCTGCTGCCATCTGTAAGACTGTCTCATCTCTGATTTGATGATTCAAGGTTTTTAAAGCAGCTTATAAATCCCATTTTGTAGACAATAAAATTGAGCCAGGAAACGGGTGATGTGTACGTGCTTGGAAAGATGATTCACTGAGAGACAGAAGCTATCCAGCATCCCATGGGTGTTGTCTCCACACTTAGCACTAACTTGCTTTTCAGGGGAGGATAAACCATTGCAGTGCCCTGTGTGGCCTTGTGATAAAATAATGGGAATGTGATTTTTGAATCACTCAATAATGGAGAAGATGATGGAAATCTCCCCACCTGCCTTACAAACTGCTGATTGTGCACACAATGCTTGCCCATCAAGATCATTTTCAATAGATGATTACTTCAGTGTGCCCAGGCCTGCAGGACATAAGTATGTGGGCAGTGGTAGTAAAAGCCATAATTATTCTTAATGGGAAAATGTGCAGGTAATGACTTGGATGATCATGTGTCTGTAATGTATGAGTTCCAAAGCCCAATGAAGTAATTAAGCAACCTGCAAACATGCAGGGGAAAGTCTGAAATAGAAAGAGCCAACATCATGTGTCTTGTTCTTAATCTGACAATGTTCTTAAACAGAAGAGATCCATCTGTCTATCTACCTGTCTGTCTGTCTATCTATCATCTAGCTATCATTTATCCATTCATCCATCACTACCTATCTACATTCACCTACCTATGGTAACATAGGCAAATATTGCATGTGTATATCAAAATACTATGTATTTGCAGGAGGGCAGTTTTCCCAAGTTAACATTTCAGTGGGGAGTGCTCATTCTCCATAGAGTTTGTAGACAGCTTTGTTCTTACCGGGAATATTCATTCTATTTGTCTTTTTGCTTAAGATCAGCAACTGAAGGAAGCAGAGACAACGTTGCTCCAGACTGGGAGTTTTGGTTCTGGACTTTGCTTCCTGTACTGAGTCCATTGATACAATAATATCTTCTCTCTTCTTTGGGGCAAAGGACTCCACCTCACTGATGGATTGTTGGAGGACTCAGAGTAGGAGATAGGGCATGTCACAGACAAGCTGTGAGTTGTGCTCTTAGAGAGTAGGGGCCTTTCTTAGAGCTTTGCTGCATGGCAGGGACCTTTTTTTTTTTTTTAATTTCCTATTTTATAAGTAAAAAAAAAAAACCTGAGACAAAATATGTAGTGATTTCTCCAAAGGTGCAAAACTGCTTGGAGTCAGACATGGCAGGTGGGTATGAAGAACGGGTGTGTTTAAAGTGCCAAATTAAAAAAGAAAAAAGGAAGGAAAAAATGCAAGAGGGTTTGTAGTTGATGTTGGTCTTATTAACATCAGTCTAAATGTAGAATGCTTCTATGCCCTCACAATAGCTTCCATAAAAATAGGCCTTTCAGAGTGGGGTGCATGGCAACTATCTGTAGCCAATCGAATGTAAACCAATCGAATCCAAGGGGTACTCTTGAGGAGTGCTGGCCAATATATCAGTCTAAGGATTTATGGAGTCAAAGGCAGGGAGGAAATGGCTAGATTAGGGCTGTCCAGGGAGCAATTAGTGGCACTTACTGACTATTAAAACACTCTGTCCTTAGAAAACAACAGCAGAGCAGAGTCCCCGAGAACGATTTCTTTTTCCCTTTGAATCTGTGAGGTTTATGAAGCTGAAAGCTTGGCTGTTTTGCTGAGCGCCACATGATTAATTCATGCTGCTGCTTTTAAGTTTTGGGACCGTGGTAGCTTGGTTTCTCTCTTCCTTATTGTTGCTGTTGCTAAACAAAGCAGCTTCAAGCCACAGCAGGATTTTAAGGAGAGTCCTCCGAAGGCTAACAAAAGCATCCAGGGATGTTAGTGGCCCAGTAGATGGCAGCCTGCCCCCTGAGTTAAGGCCTTGCCGTTAACCAGCAATAAGCAGGAAGCAGGGGATTCCAGCCTTATATATTTAAAAGCATCTTTCTCTGTAGGAAGTGGGATGGGTAATGGGAAGTGAAGATAGAGTGGAGCTGTGTCCTCCTCTCCTGTGTTGGGCTGCCTTTTGTATGCATAGACTGTGTGCTCCCGCTGCAGCCTGCGCTATGTTGGGCCACACTGAGCTGGCTGCAACATCTCTCACCATCACTGGACATTTTAAAAATAATTTTGCTTTCACTTTGTAAATGGTACTTCTTTTCTTTGGATAAAAAGACATAAGGATGTTTTCCCCGATTCTGTGTATGTGCTTGATTTCCTTTTATTTATGCTATTTGGGTGAAAGAAAGATCATGGATCACTCTCCTTTTCCTACCTGTCAATGTAGACCCTACAGCCACACACCAAGAACTCTGTCATGCTGAGGCCAAGCCCCTCACAGGTCTGTGGGAGATGATCCAGTATTCTCAGGTGGGTCAATTCATCTGCTTCCACCAACCAAGCCAGGTGCTTCTGTGTCTCCTGGATCAGGAAAGGAAAGGGATCTGCAGGGGTGGTCACCCTGATGTGGTCCCAAGAGCTGTTGTAATTCACATATTTTATACCATGTGATCCTTACCAAGACAGTGGGGGCGTTGGGAGATATGGGGCCAAGACTGGATCTCTCTATTGCAGAGATTAGTAAGTAATGGTGTGCAGAGCTCAAGTAACTGGCATAAGGCCACTCAGCCAAGAAAAGCCAGGGTGCAGGCCAGAGCTTTACATTAGGGATAATTCCATTTTCCCGTTTTAAATATTGATACCTACCACCGTGCTAAGCAGAACAGAACTGTTTCTTCGCCAAATTCATCTGTGCTCACAGATTGTGTTCATTTAATCTTCTTCAAATGAAAAGTCTTTCTTTTTAGAAATATTTCACGAAATGAAGTTTACTCCACTATTACAAGGTTTGCCTAGCATTAAAAGGTAGGCCCTACAATTCATGGTATTATTATTATTTTATTGTTGAAATTCTTTATATCCTTTTTTTATGTGTATGGGTGTTTTTCCTGCGTGTATGTCTTTGCAGTGTGTACGCAGTGCCTGAAGAGGCTAGAAGAGGGCATGGGGCTGTAGTTACTAATAGTTGTGAGCCATGCCCATGCAGGGGGTTGAATGTGGGTCCTCTGTAAGAACAACCAGTGCTCTTAACAGCTGAGCCATCTCTCTAGCCCCATATCTATCTATCTATTTATCTATCTATCTATCTATCTATCTATCTATCTATCTATCTATCTATCTATCTATCGACAGCATTTCATGTACTCATTGGCCTCTACTCACTGTGTAGTTAAAGCTGATCTTGCATCATTGATACCCTTGCTTCCACATCCCCAGTGCTGGTATTACAGGCATATGCCACCATGACAGGCTTTAAACACTGTTGAGAATCAGAAATACTTGGGATTAGTTTATGTTAAAAATACGGTGTATGAAATCCACCCCTCCCCCAATATAACTTCTTCTTATTTATGTGCATGGGTCCTTGTGTACTACAGGCCTTCCTGGCGTCAAAGGAGGTCAGAAGAGGGCATCAAATCCCCTGGGACTGGAGTTTTAGATGGTTGTGAGCTGCCATGCCGGGAACCAAACCCAAGTCCACTGGAAGAACAGTTTGTAGTCTTAGTAACTGAGCCATCTCTCCAGCCCTGATTCAAAGAATCTACTAAAAAATGGTTTCAAAAAAAGAACCAGAAATATGCAATTCTGGCTTTCAACGTGAGCCTCAACGCACACACACACTCAGACACACACACACACACAC
>NW_022196897.1:60955036-60968782 GCF_008632895.1 Mastomys coucha
CACACACACACACACACACACGTACACACACACACACATACACATGCATATATATATATACATACATATATATATATCACCCAGTTCAGATTTGTGAGATCAACCCAAGAGGACTGGTGGGCTAAACTTTGAGAGCGTCCTTACATGAGGGAAAAGGAGAAACCCCAGTCTGGTCCAAAGACACACTTAGAGGTGGTAGGGAAGACTCAGCAGGAAGTCTGTTTCCTAGATTTCTTCCATCCCAGTCAGTGCTTGGAATCACAATGGAAAGAATGTGTGCAAACCAAGTAAAATGCAAGAGACTAATACAAATAATCCGTTGGGAGCTTGTGCTAGAAACAAAGACTGGAAGGTGTGAGTAGAAAATAGTTTCTCATTTCACTACCTCCAAACATAGAAGGCCAGGGAAGCCAGCATGGGATTTGAACTCTTTGAGGGTGTTGTTAGCAACTGAGAGTGGATGCTCTTCTCTTGGCGAGTAAGCTTGTAGCTAGAGAATGCTGTTTCCTAATCATTCCTGAGGTGATGCATCATCAGGCAAATCTCCATTATCCAAAGAGAAAGTAATGGATAATGTTCCGTGCTAGCTTTAGGCTTCAAGGCAGAAGACCCTGTCTGGACAGTCATCTGTTAGAACATGAGGGCGGCCCTCACTTGATCTATTTAAAAGGCAGCCCTGGCTCTTACCCACTTAATGGGTCCCTGGAGGTGAGATTCATGAGGAGGTAATGAGCAGACAAGAAATCTTGCTTAATTAGGTCTTCAGTTGATATTAACATGATAGTAACATGATCTGCATTCCCTTTTATTCCTCCTCTCTGCCATCGAATCTATTTATGAAGGGCAGAGTAATTAGTAGAGGAAAAGGGGACAGACCTTACCCTTGCTTGGTGAGGAGGATATGGGGAAGGCTGGTCCAAAAATAACCTCCGGGAGGAGGAGGACATGATTGCTTCTGCTTTCAGGTATCTGAAGAGCAAGTGAGGCTTGGAGTTACTGGATGAAAGCCATCCATTCAAAGTCAGGAAGAGCTTCTGATGGCTAAAGCAGGGTATGGAGGGAAACATGGAGCTTCGCTCAAGAGTGAATTCTTTCCCTCTAGACACATCCTAGCAGAGATCAGAAACCATGTTTTGGAATCAAGGACCAATGCTGCTAGAGGCTATACCATTTATACACATCAGGTAATTCCTTAGGCGGCCATCCCAAACATGTGACATCATTTATTGTAGCTGATTGGCCAGAAGATGCCCAACCTGGCTTCATTAACTTTAACGATCTGGGGATCATAGAGAAACCATAGGACACTTAGTGAGTCTGTTGCTTCTGCATCTCCCTCTCCTAAAACAAAACAAAATGAAACAAAACAACAACAAAAAATCCCATGTTGGACCTGTAGTAAAAGAATAGTATTTTCTCCTCCAATTTACATTCTTATGTTCAATTTAATCTGATTACAACTTGTTACAGTTTCTGAGATAAATCCTTAAATTAGGATGACAAGCTGGGTAGAAGTGGTGAATGCTTTTAATCCCAACACTTGGGAGGCAGAGGCCACTCAGAGGTGGAGCTCTGAGTTTGAGGCCAGGCTGGTCTACAGAGTGAGTACCAGCATAGCCAGGGCAACACAGAGAAACCTTGTCTCAGAAAGAAAAAAAAAACCAACAAAACAAAACAAAACAAACCAAGACAAGACTGGGCAAGTCAAAAAAAATTAGGATGACAAGGCTTAACCTTAACTAAAATTATATTTATCTTTGTTGTCTATCTTAATGGGAGTTACTTGAAAGGTTAAGATGAAGCCACAGCTATCCATGTGCAGTACATTAGGTAAACCTCTCATTGCAAATTGTTTCTGGCTCAAAAAGTAATGATGAAAATATGTCCTTTTTTCTTTGAGTTATACTACGTGTCTTCTGAGATAAGATTTTCTTAGTTCCATGAATAAGAGCACTGAATAGCATGTCAATATTTCCACTGTTAAAGAATGGATGGATTACTGGCTTCAAGGCAAAAATGTTCTGAGGAGTTTCTTTGGATGGGATTGATAATACACTAGAGTTATCCTTTTCTAGGTCTCAAGATTTCTTGAGTTTGGTATGCCCTTTCAGAGACTGCAGTTCACCCCGAAAACCTTAGTTTACAGATGTTTTGCCTCACATCAGCAGCATGTCAATAATTGTGGAACAAACTTTGCCTCTTGATTTTTCATAATTGCTACTCCTGGTCCAGGATATCATTCTGTCAGTGAGGCATCTTTACATACACTTTTCCAAAAATCTGCTCTAGCTGAAGGTACTTTCCCATGTGTCTTATGCCAGTTTTAGTAAACTTTTCTGAAGATAAACTTGTACTTGGGCACGATGCCTCAGGCAACTCCTATAAAGTGTTTAATGTCAACAAAAGTTAGAAATATCTAAGGAACATATGCTGTCTCAAAATGCTGTACTCATGCCAAAACCAAACACATAGTTTATCATAACAGTCAACTACATAAAACCAAACAAAGCAAGGACACCCACTAAATAAGTAATGGTGTGAAAGCCTTTCTGGGGGTGTTTTAGTCATAGATGTTGACAGTCAGTCTGACTCTGGCAGTCTGTCATTGAGCGTGCTAAGACCCAGTGGGATCTGCAAAGCTAAATGCTCACCCAGGTCACAACCACAATCCATGAGCCAAATGTGTGGGGGTTTGTGATGACTGACAATAAAAACACAACATGTCACACACAAAGTCACATGTGTGGTGCGGGGAGAAGACAGGAATACAAAGCACCAAGGAATCTGCAGCCAGGATAATTCATCCACTTCCTCGCTCAAACACTTAGAGAATTCCTATTATGTGTCAGGTGCTGGGGACAGAACCAGAGCAAAGCAAACTGTGTGTCTGAAAGGAGCTTGCTCTCTGTTTGTCTAACACAGAATCAGATTTCATCACTTACTTGAGACCAGACCTCCAGACGGGCTGACATTCTCTTTATTGGCTCTGTGCTCTACAAGCCTATCATCCAAAGTAAATGCTTTTTTTTTTTTTTAGTTGAAATGCTTTTTTGTAGTGTCTAGAGCTCACATTATTATGCCATATAGCTTTCCACATGATGCCATATGCCCAGGTGGAAAGCAAATGGCATGGGCATTTGTGGGCATAGGCAAGGGAAGGAGGGTTTGGGTTCAGAAAGATTCAGAGGCTTTCTGGGTTGTCAAAGTAGCTGGGCGTGGTTCTTCTGCATCAGAGAGGAATGGTGCTGAAGAGTTGGGGTGGGAAATGGAATTCCTTTAGATGACTCAAAAAGGTTTGTTTGTTTGGTTTGATTTTTAATGAGAAGACTACTAATAGGAATGGGGATAGAGATTAGGGAAACAACTAAAGGTGCTGAGTACACCCCCTCCCCCAGCAATGGTAGGAAGCTGTTTCTTCTTGTTGTCACAGGAGAAGATAGTATTATAAGGGCCTATTGAAACTCAGCAGCCTAAAGGAGGGACCACTGATCAGGAGCTTCAACACTGGAGATACAGCTACTGTCAGCAAAAGCATCTCTGGGATTAGCAAGATGGGGAGAAATACAAGGGGATCTTTGTAGGAATCCCAAATGGGTCAGAGCCAGACGGAAGGCAGCTAGCAAGAGATCCAAAGTCCAGCAGTCTACAGAAGTCACCTCCTCCAGTCACAAGTTGGGGAAAAGGAAAGCGGCTAATTTGGATCGGAAGCAAATGGTGTGTTCTGGGGTTTACACTATAGGTTACTGGGTAAATAAATGTTAGGTTTTTGAACCAGCAAGGATAAGCTGCTTATTCTGAATACAGAAGGGCAAGAACAGAACCCAGGAGATCTCAGTCTTAAGGACGTGATCTGGAGGCGCATCATGCTGAGTGGACAGCAGTGATTGGGTAAGTTTGATATTTTTATATGGTATCATAGAATATGTTACATGTGTGTGGGTGGCTGTAGAGGTCAGAAGAAGGCACTGGACCCCCTGTGGAGCTGGAGTAGTTGTAAGCTACCCCTTCATGGATGTCAGGTACCTAAACTGGTTCTTCTGCAAGAACAGCAAGTGCTCCTAACTCACTGCAGAACTTCCTCTTCAGCTCTTCGGTTTTTTCACCCTCCCTTCCTCCTCATTTTTTTTCTCCCTCAGTCTCTCCGTCTCTGTCTTTCTGTCTGTCTCTGTTTCTGTCTCTGTCTCTGTCTCTGTCTCTCTCTCTCTCTTTCTTCTCTCTGTCTCTCTGAAACAGGGTCTTCCTATGTAGTCAGTCCTCAGTGGCCTGAAACATTCTATGCAGAGCAAGCTGGGTTTCAAACTCACAGAGCCCCATTGCTCTGTTCTTGAGTGTTGGGATTACAAGTATGAGCTACCATACCCAGCCTTGTTTTTCAAATATTTATTTGTATTTTATTAGTTCATGAAGCCTGTTAAATACTGCATTTTTTTCCTGAAACCTTCACAGTTTGCTATGTTCTAATTTTTCATCAATTGTCAAGAATAGCGACAGTGCCTATGAGACTTGTGCAGTGGAGGAGAGTTTCCTAGTAAGTGAACTGAGATGTTATATGTAAAAGGTTTAATGTGTGCTTGCTTAGAGAGGGTAATAAATGCTATAAGTAAAAGAATTTAAAAAGAGACTAAACAGGATGTGCTCTGGTCCATAAAGTAGAAGATCAAGGGCCTGACCTTGGATCTCAAGGTCAAGTACACCCAGTGAGTCCAAGGGTAGCACTCTTTATTCTATGGTGTAGCTCCCCCGCCTCCTACCATCAGTTGTTTAAGACAGTACTGACAGTAAGTGTTGAAAATTCATCTGGAGAGAGACTGTGAAACCCCTTCAGATTATATAAATATGAGGTATGTTTGGGGACTGAAGTGGTTCTGGACAATCTTGCATGTTAGGGAAAGGGTTGACAATTGGACTGAGAATCACAGGATTTCTCTTTCCCCATCCAAATCTGTTGGGTATGACAGGAAACTCATTCCTTAGGGGAAAAAAATCCCACACTTTTAAGAGGTAAAGATGTAGCTAAAATGGGAAGAACTAGCAAAAAACAAACAAACAAACAAACAAAACAAAACAAAACAAAAAAAAACCAAAAAACAGTAAAAACAAAAAGATCAAATTCTGAGAATAATTTCTTGTTGAGACCATTCATCATGGACCAAGGAGCCACAAAACAGGAGAACACAAAAAGCAATTCTATCCCACATGAATGTTTAGTGTTTACCTTTGTTGCTGCATTAATCATGTCCTATGCTTCACGCTAAAGTTATATTTTAAAATCCCTAATGATAGCATTGATGCCTTGTCCTTTGTTGTGAGTAGAAAGACTTAATTTGATGAATAGAAGTTAAGAAAATGTTTAATCTTCCATTATGGTATCATGATTGAGATTCATCCATCTGCTCCACAATAATAATAATTTATCACGAACGCGCATGCACATGGAGCTAAGGCGACAGAGAACGGAAAGTAAGTTCCGCGGAACGCGCCCTTGTCCTCTTTGAATCAGTCCTAAGCTCTCTACAGATTTTCTTCTACAGTTTTCAACATTTTCTCCAATCCTTCTAGGAGGGATTGGGAAATAGAAGGGACAGAAATGTTCAAGTATTTTGTTTCCCCTCATTTCTTCCTGTCTGGCAGCCCTGTAGCAGCTCATGTCTTCCTTCCACTGCCCTTGAAGGTCTCTCTCTCTCTCTCTCTCTCTCTCTCTCTCTCTCTCTCTCTCTCAACTTTGTACATAAAAGAAAACATGTATTTTTTTCCACACCACTAATCTTGACCTATGGGTTTGAATTAGCGGTACATTTTTTTTGGAGTCTGGGCTCACTACAAAGATGTAAGTACATGGATGGGGTAAACTGGGGCAACAAATAAGACTTTCATTATGCAACACCGTCTTCAGCTTTTCTATGTATTTTTTTTAACCTTGAGAAACATGGATAGGTGAAAGACCAGACAATTCTGGTGTCTTTAGTGTCCATTGGAGAAAGATCTACCCCTAAGCTGAGTTGAGAAGTAAGAAAGCTTATGGAAACACAAGGCAGTTGTTAATGTTCTGGATGAAGGACTGAACACCAGCTGTGTGCATACGTTGGCTGCTCTGATTAGACAGAGAGGAGTCACGGTGTCTTTTTGGACAGAGGAGATTTCCAAAAGGAGTAAGATCTATTGGCAGGAAGGAAATTCTATCCAGGCGCAGACGAGAGTTTGTGTAAGTAGGGAATGACTTCCAGTTCTGTGCCTAAGTGTGGGTATTTTGGCAGGGTTATAGAATCGCAAACGTTAGTGGTTACAAAGGAGTTTTTATAGAAAAGTTATTTGAGCTGGGTGTGGTGGTGCACACCTTTAATCACAGCCTTCAGGAGGCACAGGCTGGTGGATGTCTGTGAGCTCAAGGGTAAGCTGGCCCACATAGTGAGTTTCAGGCTAGCCAGGACTACATAGTGAGTTCTTGTCTCAAAAGAAAAGTTGTTTTGGGGGAAATATCAGCTGCTGGCTCTATTGCCAGCACTGCGGAAAAGTGCATGTGGATGAGAAATGCAGTAAATTAAAAAAAAACAAAACTTCACTTGCCATGCTAATGTTACTACATTTTTGGCTCTATCTTGTATTCCAGGTTGCTATAGATTTTTCTTTTTTCTTCACAAACACTATTTTAATGATTTAGTGTGTATCCTTCTCTTGTGCATTTTAATTCTTGTACTGCTCATTTATGTATTAGTCGGACTCCATATATATGACATCACTTAGGGCACACAGAACCTCCAGCAAACTTGTTTCTCTCCTTAGCATTGTTTCCAATCTCTCTCTCTCTCTCTGTTGGTTCATGCAGCTCAGGCTGTTATTACTGCTCCATGGTTACAATAGCAACATGCCATAGTTTATGATTTGTCTGTCTCCCTGTTAGGAGCATTCAAGTTCTTTCTCAACATTTGGCTGTTGAAATCGCTCTGGAGGATCCTCTATGTTTTTCACACTGAGCCTCTGTTTTAGATTCTGTATTAAGGTATAATTTCTGGATGGAAAAGATGTCAGTCATGAGGCATACACATAGTTGAGTTTTCTAGGCATTACCAAATTGCTTTCCTAAATGTTTGAGCTACTTTATAATCCTATCCACATCCTATTTCCTTTTTGCCATATCTCTGGAGTGTTACATTTTTCTAAATTGATATAATTCTCTAAAAGTTTTTAATATCAGTATAAATAGGACCTCTGTCTAAGCTCAGCTTATGAGTGTTGATATTCTTGGAATTTCTGGTGATGCAAGGGTGACTGTAGATTTTCAAATCTAGGTCAGTCTTGGGAATTTGCCACCCAGCACAGTGGAAGTATGTAATTCCTGCCATGCTAGAAAAGAAATGGAATATGCTATGAAATCCATACAGGGCAGAATGTGTGGGGCCATTGGACTTCTGCTTAGGGGTCTGGGGAGCATAGATTATGTCTGGTCAGTACAACGTGCCCTGCCATCGTCTCTATCAGTCCTGGGTTTCTCTGACCTTTACCTCTCAATGGCATGGAGGGAAATTCAATGAGCCTGAAGACTCAAAATAAATACCAAGAAGCAAAAACACAAATGCAGACATTTCTGTATTCATTCTTCCCAAGACAGAGAGAAATATTCTATGTAACAGCACATTGTAGCAAGATGAATGCTGGAATGCTGTCTCTGGCTTGAGAAATATTCTATGTAACAGCACATTCTAGCAAGATGAGTGCTAGAATGCTGTCTCTGGCTTGATAAAAGGACTTGACCTTGAGACAGTGGGCCTTGAAGCTTGGACCAATATTTTCTTTCACCTACTAGCTGGTGAAGTTGCTACAAAGCAACTTGAAACAATTTGGTCTCTAGCATTAGCATCTAATAATATCTACTTACTTTGATAGAAAGCTGTAGCCACACAGAGAATAAAGAAGCCATGGAACACAAGAGTAAAGTCAACACAACAATGGAGCTGTCAGTGGAGAGCAGCATTCTCATGCCCTGTGGCTCCTTTCTCAGCAGCTCAGTTGGTGGTAACTTTCAAGAGAGCTCTTTCTTCCTTGAGCTTCTATAGGGAACCCAAGAGTTGAGTTAAATGTTGTTAAATGAAAATGACTAAAAGTTTGTGGTCAGAGAGACTGCATTTTATAGTAACTCCCTGAAAAGACAAACAGTGGCCACATTATCTCCATGTAAACTACTTTTAAGAGGTGTGTGTGGGGGGGTGGGATGCAGTGGGGAGTGGGGTTCATGAGTCCAAGTGTGTACATGCATGTAGAGGCCAGAGGCTGACCTCCTCCTTTGAGAAAGAGTCTCTTATCAGTGTGGAGTTCATCAATCAGACTAGGCTGTTTGGCCAGCAAGCCCCAAGTATCCTCATCCTTCTCCCCAGCACTGGATTACAAATGCAAGCTACCATTCCTGGCATCTATCTATCAATCTATCAAACTGTCTATCCATCTATCCATCTATCTATCCATCTATCCATCTCTCTCTCTCTTTCTCCATCCACCCATCTATCCACCCGTCTGTCTGTCCGTCTGTCCGTCTGTCTGTCCATCCACCCGCCCACCCGTCCATTCGTCCATCCATTCATTCATTTAGTGCTTTCTCATGCTTAGGACACAAGCATTTTACTGAGGGGATCCCAGAACATACTTTGAAACATCTTTTCTACGTAGGCTTAGGCTTAGCTGAGAGACAAGGATTCTCTAGGATCAGCTTCTAGGATCAGAAATGGAGACAAGGTGGGTACTGAGTCTTAGAAATGGAGGGACGGTGGCTCATGGAGCCTCGTTCTGTGCGTTTAATTTCTTCAAAAGTCATAATTTTTCCTCTCCCTATTTCCAACTGTAGCACTCTTTTAAAACTTAGCTTTATCTAACCAATAGCCAAGCTGAGGATATTTGCATATGTCAGCACGTGTGCAAATGAACTCCTTAAGAACTCATGGCATTCACTTTGCTTTGTTGATGGGGAAACTAAGGCTAAGAAAATTAGGCTAAGGGCAAATCTGGGATTTGAAACTGTGCTAAAGCTTTGTCTTTAGCTCTGCATCATGCCCCCCTCAACACTGTTTATAGTCTCTTTCTAGCTTTTATACAAATAAAAGCACACATCTGGACTCCCTTTCCAGTCACCATTCCCACTTGGTTGAGCTATCTTCTATTTTACTAAACCAATTCATCAAATAGAAAAATTAGGTTTTAAAAAAAGGTTGTCATATCCTGTTTATTTTAACCAACAAAAATATCATTTTAGCCATGTTCTTTTGATGTAAACATAAAAATACTGAAAGTGTAAATAAACTATCAGGGCCAACCAAATAGTAATTATTTTGACATTAAACAAGATATCCATCTGCTTTCCCAAGTAAATAACCTCTGACGGAATCTGAAAGACAGCAAGCCGGGGAGGCGTTGGGAGCACTAATGTATGCACTCCAAGAGGATAAAAGAAACAAATGCTGGTGGATCAAAAGGATTCAGAGCAATGAGTAATGTAACACTCATCTCAGATTAAACACCATCTCCATGATGCGATGCAGAGTTTGGTCCATTCTGCTTTCTTCAGCAGCTGGAAGAAGAGAAGCAGTTTTTCTAAGGTGAAAGAATTAGGGAGGAGGGAGGGGGAGACAACCCCAACCCTCTGCAGAAGCAGAGAAAGAAAGAAGGAAAGCACAGAGGAGGCCATCTTGTGTTCCGCCTCCTCCTTTCTGCTCCCGGGTATAGGTCCCTCACTGGATCCCCCATCTCAGGTGTGCTTACTGCTAGGTGGGCTTAAGAACATCAAATGTGTTCTTACTGAAGAACTCTAGAAACAGATGGATAATTTCCAATATAAGTTCCCAAAATGAATAGAGATTAAACTCCAGTTTCAAGTAAAAATAACTGAAAAATTTCGGTACTTATCCACTCATTTCTCAGACTTGAGCCTTATTGGAAGCATCCAGAAGTGTGTGAGTGGGCAGTCTGGAGTCCTGGCCTAGAAGCTCTGATTCGGTAGGTGTATGGAGGAGGAAAAGCTGCCTTTACACCAGTTCCCCAGGTAACATGAGCGCTGCTGTATCGAAGGAAGCCACAGTCTTCACCAGCAAACCAGAAGAGAGATTCTGTGCTGATTCCAATTTACAGTCCACAGAAATGAAACATTTTGTTCAAGGTCATGTAGTTGCTGACAGGCAGAAGTCAAATCGCCTGGCAGTTTGGTTCCAAGTAGGGACTGGCAAAGGTTTCCTTGTGGGGTCAAAGAATAAAACTGGTTTGTGGAACACAGGCAATGTGTGTTCTAACTGTTCAACTCTGCTGCTGCAGAGCAAAACGTAGCTGTAGCAGTCCTTAAGTAACTGAGTACTGCTGTGTTTCAATAAATCTTTATTTATAGGGGCAGGTGCCTGGCTGAGCCCTGTTCTGCAGCAGGGTTTCTTAAACCTGTTTTACTCATGTCTGCTCTCCCAAGTGAGATTTTTACTTGACCCTGACAGTATAGGTATGTAAAATGGGTATACGTGTCAAATACTTACTGTCAGTACATCTTAAAGAAGTGTAATTTAGAACAATTTTCAGCTACAGACTGCTGTTACCATTAACTAAAGATGGCAGGGAAGTGGAGGTATTTGCTTATTTTCACAAAGCTGTGAAATCTTGGCTGAGTATTTGCTATTGCAGGATGTAGTGCATCTTCAGGGGATGTTTGAAAGAAGTGCTAGGGATCATGTTGTAATCAGAAGAAGGCTTGTTTTAGAAGCTGGAAGGCCAGGGAATCCAGAACTTGGGTGAACAGTGAGCAGGAGGGAAACTCTGCTTTTTACTCAGAGGGTGTGGATGGCTTTATCTGGGCCTGTCTCATGAGCATAGTCATAGATCAGACTCCTTGTCACGACCACCTGCCAGCAGGAAGGACGATGACAACAGCAGGATTCTTCTCAACCACACTTTATTAGGAGCGCCCAAGTTTGAAGCGAGAAAAGGACCCCACCATCTGGAGCGGTCGGCTTATAAACCCTATTGTGTGGATGAGTCGATGCCTGATTGGCTCAGCAGTGTCTGCTGACCACTGCGTCACCCATTTGGAGAGGGTACAGCAGGAAAGGCAAGCATACGCAGGTGTGCAGAGTAAACAGGCCTATGTGGCTGGTGTTGCGCAGATGTACGGAGTTTACGTGGCTGGTGTTGTCCAGCGCCCAACAGCGCCCAACAACTCCTGGGTCAGGGGGATGGAAGGGGAAAGCCCAAACCCTGGTTAGATTAAAAATAACAGATGGCTCCCTCCATGTGTACTCTTTGGTTGGTGGTTTAGTCCCTGGGGGACTCCAGGGGGGAGGTCTGGTTGGTTGATATTGTTGTTCTTCCTATGGAGTTGCAAACTCCTTCAGCTCCTTTAGTCCTTCCCCTAACTCCTCCTTTGGGATCCCTGTGCTCAGTCTGATGTTTGGCTGTGAGCATCCGAATCTGTATATGTCAGGCTCTAGCAGAGCCTCTCAGGGGGACAGCTATACCAGGCTCCTATCAGCAAGTGCTTCTTGGCATGAGCAATAGTGTCTGGGTTTGGTGTTTGCAGATGTGATGGATCCCCAGGTGGGACAGTCTCTGCATGGCCTTTTCTCCTTCAGTCTCTGCTTCGCTCTTTGTTTCTGCCTTTCCTTTAGACAGGAACAACTCTGGGTTAATATTTTTGAGATGGGTGGGTGGCCCCATCCCTCAACTGGAGGCTGTATCTGACCATTGGATCTGGTTTCTACAGATCCCTCCCCTTTGTGGGGGTATTTCAGCTAATGTCATTCCTGTTGGGTCCTGGGAACCTTTTGTACCCCTGGCATCTGGAATTTTCTAGTGGTTACCCCCAGTTCCCCATCACCAACTGCTATACTCCTCTGTTCAATTTCCTGACCCTCTGTACTTTTCCCCTACCTCTAGCTGAGGATTGCCTTATCTGGCATCAATGGGAGGGTAGCCCCTTGGTTCTGTGGAGGCTCGATGCCCTAGCATAGGGGAATGCTAGGGTGGTGAGGTGGGAGTGGGTGGGAAGGTGGGGGAGCACCCTCATAAAAGCAGGGGGAGGGAGGATGAGATAGGGGATAATATTTGAAACGTTATAATAAAATAGCAGATGGGTCAAACACTGCCCTCTGCTGTATAGTTTCAGTAGTAGCAGAAGGAGCAAAACCAGCACCACAAATAGGGCAAGCCATGACAAGAGGTTCACAGTAGGGACAGGTCCCAAGGGGCACTCTCTGATGTTTTTTTCTGCAAAGTTTTAGCATGTGTCATTTTTCTAAAAAAACAAGACTTATTTCTTACACACACACACACACACACACACACACACACACACACACATGCCCTATATGCCTACTGCATATTTAGCTCTTTTTGGTATGCTAAGGACTTTAAACATGATTTTATTTATGTCTTATTACTGCATCATTATTAAGACCTTTAAGTGGTTGAGGAGTAAGTTTGCCAAAGTCACCCAGCATGTTACTGGTTCAAAATCAAGGGAGACTTTAAATCCCAAGTCCTCATCCATTGTGCTACCCTGCCCTCAAGGGATGCTTCATCAGAATCTTTGATAACAATGATACTGCCTGATTGTTATGTAACAGGAATGTAAGGCTGCTTTAAAAATATGTATCTCTAATCACCAACCTGTAAACATCACATCAAGTCTTTGGGTTCGAAGCTCATAAATTTCTTCTCTAGTCAATTCTAATGCAGATGGATCAGTTTACATCTATGAATCAACATTTCTAAGTCACTGCTCCAAGTGCCTTTCATTTTTGCCTTGTCTCATCTGTTACTTAATTTGCTTATGAAGAAGGGCTCATGTGAGTAGAGAGACAGGCTCATAAAGTGTAAAGAAAAGCCTTTGCCAAATCTAACATCTCTTTAAGGATAAGATTGATGAAGAGGCTAGGGATGGAGGAAGCACAGCCCAGCATGATAAAAGGGCACAGATGACAAACCTATAGCCAACATCATGCTAGACAGAGGAAAAATTAAATAGTTTCTTTCTCACTAAGATCAGGAACGAGGCAATTAGTTCCCATTAAAAGAACAAGGCAAATGTGTTTGCTACATTCTTATTCAAGATAGCATTTGAAATTGTAGCTACAGCAATATGACAAGAGAAAGAACTGAAAGTGATACAACAGGGGAAGGAGGGATTAAAGTATCCATATTTGTAGGTGTTATTATTACTTTTTTTCATATAAAATCTCTAATGACCCACCCTGCCAGACAAAAAAACCCTTTTAGAGCTGATACTAATTTCAGCAAATGGCAGGATTAAAAATTAACACACAAAAATCAGAAGCCTTTCCTATGTATCAATAACAAACAGACTTTAGAAGACATTAGGAAAACAATCCCATTCACACTAGTTGTCCCTGTCCCAATTCCTGGGAATAAACCCAATGAAGGAAATGAAAACCTTTAAGGCATTATAGAAATCGAGGAAGACACTAGAACACGGAGACACTTGCTCATGGATGGTGAAAATGGCCATTATATATATTTAATCTACAGATTCAATATAATTACAATTTAAATTCCAATGTACATTTTACAATGTAGAAAAATTTTTAATGGAATTATAAAAGACCAGAGACAGACAAAACAATCTGGGAAAAAAACCCAATACTGTTGGCAGCATCTATCATCATGTTTGATTTTAAATTATACTACAGAACAATAGTAATGAAAAGTGAAAAGCCCAGCTTAACATTACAAACCCCATTTTGTTTTCAGAATCCATTTTTTTTTTTTTTT
>NW_022196897.1:60968792-61010462 GCF_008632895.1 Mastomys coucha
AATCCGCCTGCCTCTGCCTCCCAAGTGCTGGGATTAAAGGCGTGCGCCACCACCGCCCAGCCAGAATCCATTTTATGATTAACTTGCCCTTAGAATGAACTCAGCTACTGGAAACCCCCCAACCTGTTCCAGGAACAATGTCACACTGGCAACAACCACAATTCCCCTAAACAAACAGCCACTCCACCCCTAGCAACAACCAATTAGTTCTTAAGGGGAAAGTACCTAATGTCTTAAAGTAGATTGATTGAGATAGCAAGCATTGTTCATACCAAGCTGAAATCATTATTAGCCAATAGAAATGTGCTAAGCAAATGTCAACCAGTCATGTAACTGCCAAGTTGGAAAGTCCCTTATCTGATATAACAGTGATAAAAAGGTAAGGCTTGTACCAGCTCAGTTCCTCCACACCATCCACTGTCCTGGAGAGGTTGGAGGGTCTGAGCTCAAGCTTGAATAAAGACTCTTTGCTTTTGCATGTCAGTTGGATTCCTGGTGGTCTTTGGGGACCCTGTGATCTGGGCATAACAAAAAAAGAACAAGATACTTGTACAAAAACAGAGATGTGGAATGACTTGAGGACTCAGATATAAGTCCAAGCAACTACATTTATCTGGTTTTTGACAAAGATGCTCAAAACATTGTAAAAAGCTTGTAAAAAGCATCTTCAGCCAGAAGTATTGATAAAAAAAAAAACCTGGAAAATGAAACCAGAATCCTATTGCTCACCTAGCATAAAACTCAACTCCAAATGGATCAAGGACCTCATGAGGGACCTGATATCCTGAAGCTGCTAAAAGAAAAAGTATGCAGCATGTTTCAACTTACAGGCACAGGAAAGGTCTTTCTGAGTACGACTCCAACAGCATGAGAGGACATGCAATTCACAAATGGTATCTTAAGAAAGTAAAAGCTCTGTATAGTAAAGGAAACTGTGAAACCCACAGAATAGAGAGACAAACCTTGCCAGTTACTTACAGAGGACTTTTGTCTAGAATAAACAAAGAACTAAAATATCTAAATGTTAAGAAAATAACCTAATTTTTAAAAGAGCTATGGAACTGAACAGAAAACTGTTAGAAGAAGAGATGTATACAGCTAGGAAGCACTTAGCAGTGCTTAACACTCTTAGCTATCAAGAAATGCAAATTTAAAATGCTTTCTAATTCCAACTCTGGTTAGAATTGCCATCATTAGAAACACAAAGGACAACAGATGCTGGAGTAGATGTGTGAAAGGGGAGTCTGATACACTGGTGAAAGCTAGTGTAGCCACTTTGGAACTTATTCTGGAGGGCTCTCAAAAGAATAGAAATAGAACTGCCATATGACCTACTGTATCACTTCAGGGCATTCACCCAGTGGACTTTTAGACTTACTATAGAGAAACTTCTATATTCATGTTTGTTATTATTTTATTTACAATATTTGAGAAATGAATTCAATCTAGATGTTTACCAACAAATGCGTGGGTTAGAAAAATGTGGTACATACACATAGTGAAGTATTACTCAGGTGTGTGGAAAAATGAAATCATGAAAATTGCAGGTAAATATGTGGAACTGGAAAATAATAATACTGAGTAGGGGTAACTTAGGTCCTGAAAGACAAATGGCATATGATCTCTCTCATATGGATAGCTTAGATTTAAATAATTTATCTCATGTGTTTAACTTGGCATACAGGTGGAAAACAGAGAACTAGAAAGGAGCCTTTGCCCAATGGAACATGTTTAGGGAGGGATAGTAGATTACAGGAAAATCACAAGTAGAGAAATAGAGTCCTGGGAAAAAGCTTAATTAAGCAGGGAAGTGTTTGGAAATAGAAGAGGCAAGGTAGAGGGCTAACTTGAGGTAGGCGTGAAAAACCATATAGAAACCTACTGTCTCACAGCCCAACTTAAAAAAAAAAAAGACAATTGAAGGGAGGGATGGTGGTAAAACATATGTGAAATGAAAGAAGATGGGAGAATGCTAGAGGTTAAAGGGCTAAGTGGAGATGGAAGTAAGAAGATGGGGAAGGAGGAGGGAAAAGTAGGTGAGCTAGCCAAAACTAAGGATGGACAAGAAAGTCTTATGGAAACCCACTGGGTAGGAAGCTGATTTCAAACTATAACTTCAAAAAAGGAATTCAAAGAGATGACACCATCTCCATAAGAAGATATGTCTTATTAAATAAAAATTGTAGTACAAGGCACAGGATACCTCCATATAAGTTGTTGGTCAGGGAGGCCCCAGAGATCTCCAAAAAAATATGGACTATTGCCCTTCTCCATGGTTACTCATCATACATGGAAAGACCCTATTCCTGAAGATACTGTATACGTTCACTGCGGGACATAGTAAAAGCAGTCTCACATGAAGAAGGACACTTCCTCCCTACAGGGGAGCTTCCAGATTGCCAAAGGTGCTGTGGAGGGTTCTGGGTGATAAAAAAAAAACCAAAACATTAATGATCTCACCCAGTGATAGATCCTGCATGCTGTGATTCCAACCTGGCATACATGATACACCCACTGGTGTAATAAGAGTATGACCATTATGATTGGATTTGAGTCATGCTTCATAGGAGAGAATTTCATGCCTGGTTCCTGGCTAGGGAGGTCATAGGCCCTAGGCTACTTATAACTGTTACTATTATTTTGCTAAATGGTCATGTTGTCAAACTGCCTTCTGAACATTTATGTTTATATCTGAAGACCTGGCTTCTCTCAGCCTTGGCCCAAGATGTTTCTTTCTCTGATGAGTGCTAATCCATGGAGAGATGCAGAACTGGTCAGAAGTCAGATGAGGAATAAAGCCACAATTCTCATCCCTGAATGGGACATCGATATTCAGCCCTCTCCCCAAGGCTCAGGGAACACTGTGGAAGAAGAGGCAGAAAGAATGTTAAGTGCTGAGGGATGGGAAGGAATGCTGTGAGATGCCATTTTCTGGTCACAACCTAATTATTGCACTCACATGTCTTCCTGCAGCTGGGGTTCCCTGCTTAAGATTGAATCTGCTGAGATCCTTACACAGATGGGGGGATGATCTTAGGTCTTGCTGAAAAGCTGTTGACAGTTGATAGGTGCTGGGAAGGGGCATCTTTATTATTGAAGGTATGGGCAGTGGTAGGTTTGTCATGCTCCAGTGGATGGGCTCGTTCACATAAAGGCAACACTAACTGGATATAGTGGATTATCAAAACCAATGGACAAACAAAAATCAGACATGAAGTTTGGTGTTAATGGGGGAAATACAAAGGATCTGGAGGAGGGGAGAGGGAAAGATGATTTATGAAATTCTCAAACATGAGGGAAAATTAGAAAATAGATATTTGTTCTTTCATTAAATGAAAGATAGTCTACCTGGATGCTGAAGATTAAATTCTCACTTTGCTTGTGGAGCATGAGAGAAAAGGAAGCACAAGACCAGATCTAGAGGTTGAATGTGGTGGTTTGAATATGACTGGCTCAGGGAGTGGCACTATTAGGAGGTGTGGTCTTGTTGGAGGAAGTATGTCATTGTGGAAGTGGGCTTTGGGAACCTTCTAGCTGCCTGGAAGCTGTTTGCCTTCAGAACAAGATGTAGAACTTTGAACTCCTTCTTCAGCGTCATGTCTGCCTGGATGCTGCCATGCTTCCTGCCTTGATTGTAATGGACTGAACTTCTGATTGTGTAAACTAGCCCCAATTAAATGTTGTCCTTTATAAGAGTTGTGTTGGTAATGGTGTCTTGTCATAGCAATGAAACAATAAATAAGACAGAAGTTGGTACCAGAAGTGGAATATTGCTGTGATAGGCCTGACAATGTTTTTGCTTAGAGAATGTGAATTTTGGGACTTTGAATTTGGATAGTAGTGGAATGCTTTAAGTGGGGGCTTCATGGGCCATCCTAGTAGAAATATGGAAGGCATTTGTGCTGAGGGTGATTTGAACTGTGGGAGCATGGTTCAAGAGGTTTCAGAGGAGAAGAATGTTAGTATGTGGCCTAGAGACTGTTTTGTGGTATTTTGACGAAGGCTTATATTTTTCAAAACCTACTTTAATAAGGATAATTAAATGCTTTAACTTCCCTTCTATCCCACCCCCACCAGAGGTAGTGAAAAGGAAAGGTTAATAGGGCAAAGGAGGATGTGGACCTGTTTAGAAATAGTTCTTTGGGTGAATCCAATCTACATGGACAGGATATCAGCAGTTCAGTTCACACAAATCAGCAGTGGTAGCAGGATCCATCCTCAAACACCATTCACAAATTAGCAATGGCATTTCGATCGAGAAGAAACCATGTGGCTCTCTGCCAATTGGTCCAAGTCCACAGAAGTGGCAAGAAGCTGCTGGAACACTACCAGTTCTTTGGTGCATTTCTCTCTATGAAGTTACAATAAATTATTACCATCGAAGAAGGCAAGATGAATGAATACCACAGAGTCATCAGCAAAGACCAGTGAAGACCAGCTTAGAGTGGCAAGGTGAACCAATGCCAGAGCACCATCCACTCTCTGCTGGCATATACTTATACCCTTTCCAAACATCACATGTTCTCTCAAGCATCTGCTCCAGCAAATGCTTGCCCTTTCACATCACATGCCCTCTCACCAGGCAGCTTCCAGAAAACCCACATGAGTCTGTTCTCAGCAAAACATCCTCCGAAGTGTCTCTTTCAACAAAACTTCCTCTCAGAAGACAGTTTCCAGAAAAACATCACATGACACGACAGAGTCTCCAAAGAAACCAGAAATTTCCACTTCAGAATGTGGCTGCTTTTTGCCCTTATTTGAAGAGTCTAGCTGAGGCTAAGGTAAAGAGATTTACACTAGTTGGTTTGACTAAGGAAGTCTCAAAACAGCCTGGTATAAATTCTGTTGTGTGGTTACTAAAATTAAGTTTTGGGTAAAACTATCACCATCTTCTTCAGCACGATAATCTGCCTGGATGCTGCCATGCTTCCTGCCTTGATCACAGTGGATGATGGAACCTCTGAACCTGATGACAGCCCTAATTTCTAGGAGCTGCCTTGGTCATGTGTCTCTTCACAGCAGTGAAACCCTACCTAAGACAATGAGATGGGTGCTTTCAGCTGAGTTGATTTAATGAGGATGCTTCAGATAGTAGGAAGATACTGGTAGGGCACTGCAGGCAGGTAGAGATGGATTTGAATTCTGGTTTCATCACTTAACCAGCCTTGGGATCTTGGGCCATGGTAGTTAACTTTTCTTGGTCTCAGTTTATCTGGATGTAAAATGGGCAAAGCAACTTCCTTATAAAAACTGGCAGGATGTGTCTCAAGTGCCTAATGAGAGCAAGTCCTCTTCCTGGATCATACGTCAAATGTATCACCGCTCTTTCTGCATATGTCACCATCTCTGATTAACAAGAATGGACATTAGTGTGTCAGCCCCCGAAGCTCCAGCCTAGGCTTGCTTTCTCAGATTTGAACACTTTCTGGCCCACTTTGAGTAGGCTTCCACCTGACAGGGGTCATCCTTTCTATGTACTCACGGCACATGGAATTAGATGGGGGTTTCCATTTTTACTATGGTCCTGTTTTGTCTTTGTTTTTTTCTTTTTAGTTAGTGAAAGATCAACATTAATTAAATCTTTTGATGCATCAGGACAGCTCAAGAGAAAGTGTTAAGGTAAGAACATAGAACTTTCCCACGTGACTGTGCTCTGTAACCTGAACACAGACTTAATGCCATGTCTTTAAGTCTCTGGGAGATTAATTACTGTACCAACTACTAACTGGATTGATTGTGTTTCTAGTCTCAGAGCAAGAACCAGAGTATGCTTTCTTAGGGGTGTTATCTACAAATAGCAGGTCAGGCCTCTAGCCAAGGACAAGGTCTTAAGGAGTGAAAACATGGGAAGTCTCCCCTTTCTGGTTCTCTGGTTTGTCCACAGTTCCAGTCATATCACAATGAGCAGTGGGGGACAGTGATGCTGGTTACGTCTAGTCTCTGGGGTAAGGTCCTGGGATTGGTTGACTTACTGCGAGGAAGGCCACATGGCACAGCTTTACTATTTTCCTCACCTGGAACTAGAGTATTTTTTTCATGTTTATGAATCTTAAAAACATATTTATTTATTCACTTTACATCCCAATATCAGCCTCCTTTCTCCCAGTATGCCTTCTTGTAGATTCTTCCCGCACCCCCTCCCCTTCTCCTCTGAGAAGGAGTTGCCCTCCTCTGGGTATCACATCTCCCACCACACTCCCACCTCTTTACCCTCCTACCCCCAAATACATTTTTCCTTAAGATTTATTTACTTAATGTATGCTCTGTATGAATGTTCACCTTCATGCCAGAAGAGTGCTTCAGATCCTGTTATAGATGATTGTGAACCACCATGTGGTTGCTGGAAATTGAACTCAGGACCTCTGGAAGAGTAGCCAAGTGCTCTTAATCATGGAGCCATTTCTCCAGCTAGCTGGAACCAGTCTTTTAACTTACTGTGAAGCAGAAGGTGGGGACATATAAATAATTGAAGCATATCTTCATCTCCCATGATCAGGATGCTATTCCAACTCTCTCCAACATGATAGATGCAGCACAAAGCAGCCCTTCTAGGCGCTTCTGCTTTTCTAGTCCTAGAGAGCCATTTCATAGGTGTGTGTTGACTCTCCCTAGAACAGAGGAGCAAAATGGACAGAATTGGGTGACTGGGAGAATGTTTCTGATCTATTTCCATTGCCTACACCACCTCTGGCTTCCACAGGCTTCATTCTTGCACAGCACATTTCCTCTCTGTTGACAGTCTTTGACTATTTGGAGAGAGCACCATGCAGAATAAAAGCTGATGCTCACTCATTTTCTATTTTTTACGACATAGACAACTTTAAATAACAATGCAAAATGAACTTGGGAGAACAATGCACATCAGATCACATTACTGATGCCATCACAGTGACAAGACCTTGACAGTCACAGGCATCTGTAGGCTGCACTTCAAGGACACACTCACATAACTCTATCCAACACTGTCAAGCTTGAGGACAGCAAATGAGGGTGAAAGTCCCATGGAGTTTGTCGAGATGGACTTGACTAAGCAGAAATGTTTCAGTGGTTGTTAAAGTGGGCCAGACCTTGGAGCCAAATGATGTCGGTTTCTGCAAATGACTGTTGTCAAGAAGGTGCCATTTTTGAGCACATTTTGAGGCCTAGAACCAGAAGCAGATTTCCTGTGAAGCCAGGTAAAACTTAGTGGTGCTGTGACACGGTTAAAGTTTATATTTTGTTTTAAAGATTTCATTTCATGTGTATTAGCATTTGCCTGAATATCTGTGCACCATGTTTATACAGGGCCCATGAGACCAGAAGACAGCACCAGATCTTCTGGGACTGGAGTCACAGATAGTTGTAAGCCACCATATGGGAGCTGGGAATTGTACATGGATCCTCTGGAAGAGCAGCCAGTGTTCTTAACTGCTAAGCCATCTCTCTGGCCCCTGATAGCAGGGTTTTTTTTTTGTTGTTGTTTTTGTTTTTGTTTTTAATTGTTAAAGCATGTGGTTTTTCTGCTCTCCCCTTTTTATCACATATCTTCTTGAATAAGGTAGTATGAATATGTCTACAGTGGTCTGGGTCCTGGCAAAGGGATGAGGAGTTTGAGACATATTGATTGAGGAAGAGAAGAATGGGTAGGCATGGTTTACAGCCATTTCCATGTATAGTTTATTTTCAAGTGTTAGGATGACAGAATGGCCTCTAGGTATATCCCTGCTGTCCACTGGGCTAGATGAATAAACATGTAGAGCCAAAAGTAGATTTGTTGTATGTCCTACAGTGCCTGACACAAATACAGGTGATGGTGGAAGTGAGGTGCAATCTGAACCTCTCCCTCCCCACAAAAAGTCCAGGTGAAAGATGTTTTGAATAGAAGGAGTCAATAAGGTCCAGTCAAAATAGAACATTTCTGTATCTTAAATCTGAGGTTGAATTAAAATTGCAACAATAGCTTAAAGATTTGAAGTGGAGGATGGCAGAAAATGTTAGTTCCACACCAGCCCGTTCCTAATCCTTGACAAAGATCAACTCAGGTATCTACCTTAGGGTCAGGAATCTATCTATAGACTCCTGAAGCCGAGAGGGCTGGCACTCTCGTTGCTCCAGAGCAGCCCTGGTCATTTCTAGGCCCCTGTGCTTTCCTGTGCAGCTCCAGCTCCTCTCAGGGTTGCCCTGCCTGTCTGTTCCTCTCTTTGAGCTATGATGGATGCTTCCACGAGTCATCCTATTCCTTCTTATCCACCCTGTTCAAAACAGGAATATTCCAATATCCATTTTATACCCCCAACAGCGTAGCTTTACTCATCCCCAAGGCTCTTCTCATAAATGATTATAAACACAGTAGTTTAAATCAACAGAAAATTCTTTCACAGTTCTGAAGTCCAGAAGTTGGTCAGCATCAGTAAGCAAAAACCAGGGTAGTGCTCCCTCCAGGGGATCTAGGAGGAAACTGTCTTCCTTCTCTTCTAGCTGCTGGTGGGGTTGCCAGCATCCCTTAGCCACCTTGCTTGTGGCTGCATGATGGCACTTTGCCATGGGGAACACATGGTGTCTCTTCTTGAGTAGGCATTCCCTGGCTCCAGTCTCCCTCCTAATACGATACACACAATAGCATCTAGGGCTCACCTCTGCAATCCAGAATATGGCAACTCTCCACTTGGTTTTGTTTTATTTTGTTTTGTTTTTCTGACATAGTGTACCACCCACAGGTTTCAGGGATGTGAGGGGATGCTTGTCTTCCTAACACGCTTCATTGTAGTTCTGGATGGATGGCACTTCCTTTTCCCATAGACTCTGATCCTGTTCAGTCACCCACTCCAGGACATCATTCCCTGTGGATTTCCATAGTCCAGATCTTCTGGGAGAAAGAAGCTGACCAGAGTCTTTCCCCATCTTTGTCCTAATTCTACTTCCACACATCCCAAATTCCGTCTCCAGGGAACTTTTAGCTGCTTAGAGGCTCAATTTCATCCCAGTCTTTGAACTCCCTGCTGGCTCAGTTTCCCTCCGAGTCAGCCTAGACACTAACTGGGTGCTTATCTTGAGTTATTCTCCATGTAGCTCTCAATTAGGGCATATTTTCGGGGCCTATGTCAGAGCCAGGATTCAACAGACACAGACCTTCTTGCCTCCTGAGCTTGTGCCCTGAGCCCTCAGAGAAGAAGCCCACACATTCTCACCTGCTTTCTGTCCTAGACACCTGTCACTTCCTGCTCTGCAGCATCCTGCCCTTTAGTTCTTCCCCTCTCCTGTAGTACCATTTCTCAGAACATAAGTGGACCTCCTCTAATCCCAAGACATTGGGATTTGCTTCACTCTGGTTGAATCACATTATCTATAGGGGTTTCATATTCAACCTCACAAGTAATCCCCTCCCCATCCTGTGCTAATTTGAAAGTGTCTTCTATTCTAGGACTCAACAGGACATGCAAATCAGCAGTTAAAATAAGAACTACTTCAGCTCCAGGGGCTAACCTAGGCTCCAAAGCTCCTGCACCCTCTGGAGATGCAAGGTTCTTTTTGTGTCTGAAGGGTTAATCGCTCTGTTCTGACTGGCCTGACCCCCCAACTCATTAGAAACCTCTTCCCTACAAAACATGTTAAATCCCACTCTGATCTTCTGTCTATTGTCAGATTCGGGGCCTATAATTTGGGTTAGGGCTTAATGTAAGACCACCCAAGACAAGATGGGAAGACTTTGTTCTAAATTATTTGTAATATGTGCCACTGTTTATCAAGGAGCTACAAGATTGGATTCTGATGTTCCTGACCCAAGGCCATGTAGGATTTAACATCTTCCCAGAAAAATCCAGGAAGTTGTGCAAACCCATTTCTAGATTGCTGACAGAGTGAAAATCTGATTAGCCCCACTAAGTGATACTGAGGTCAACGTTACAAGATAGAGAGCAGAAGAAAGGGTTTGAGGCTCATAGGTGCCTACAGGCTGGAACTGAGAAACTGTAAATCCAGAGAATGTATCATATAATTATATCCCATTGAGACACCATTGACCAAGGCCATGCAGAATCCACCAGTGGGAGAGACACTGATATCTCTGTGGAGTCTGGTGATGGCACTCATCTGAAGGTAGCCACAGAATTAGGCATGTTGTTATCAGAGTCCTAGACAGTGAGCTGTGGAGAACTGGTGGAGGCTCTTGGCCCACAGAGTCCAAGCGTACCTAATGGTTCTTATGAGGGCAAGTGTGGAAGGGAGTGGGGAGAACAATCTGCAGTCATGGGTTAACATGACAGTGCTTCAGAAGGAAAAATAGACAAACAATAACAAGACACTACTTAATTTTCTCTATCAAAAGAAACCCAGGAGGGATGATGAGTTTGTTGGAGAACTTCTGTAACAAAGCACTACAAAGTGGGCATGTTAACAGAGCAGAGAGATATTCTTTCAGTTCGAGAGGCCTGAAGTCCAAAATGGAGCAGTTGCCGCTAATGCCTGCTCCATCCATGCCTCTTTCCCAGCTTCCTGGGGGTTTCTGGGATTTCATGTTCCTTGGCATCACTTGGATCTCTACCTCTGCTCCTGCATGATGTCCTCTCTGCATGTCTTCATTTCCAGCATTCCATTCTTCTGTATGAGTCTGTTTTACAATTACCCTCAAAAAAGGATGTCAGTCATTGGGCTAGGGCCTGGTTCTTTATGAACTCAATTTGACTATATTTATAAGGACTCTCTTTCCAAATAATATTTCCAAATAATTCCTGAAGCTTGGGAGAGGCATGAATTGGGTGGGTGGGGGAGTCGTTATTCAACCTAATAACGAGTGTTGGCAGCTATGGGAAGCTACTCTAACAGAGAATGTGGCTTGTTTCCATTTTCTACACCCGAGGCAGGTTTGGAGTCTGAAAGAGAGGCTTGGTTCAATGGCGGAAGGAGCCTATTGTACCCAGCAGGTGCACACAGGGACACCTCTTCTGGTTTTTCTTCGAGTTCCACAGCTGTTTGTCTGGGTGAGCACCAGGTTACTCAGCATTGAGAACCCAAAAGTATTGATAGTTGTACACTGACAGCTGGTTAACATTAATACCAAGGACCACGAGCTTTACCCACTGCTATCCTATGACAATGGAGACACATTTTGGCCAGATAAAAAATGAGTGAGTAAATTGAAGTTGTGGATACTTTGGTGGTCTTCTTTCTGCTCCCTAAGTGCATAATTGAAAGGACACATTTGATATCATCTGCATGTGGAATCCTGGGCTGAATTGCCAATGTGGCATCATTTGAAGGCCAGTCAACTTTTTATAAGAAGTTGGCCATGTTATATTTCTTCTACTAGGAACCAACAATTTGTCTAGCAGAAATAGACACAGATTCTGGACATGAGTTGATGGATTTGCTTTTTTTTTTTTTAAATCAAGATAGTGACTCTACATACTCTCTAATAGGATGATATAAACAGGTCAGAGGCATATCAATTGTCTTTGTAATTTTGCTATACATAAAGATGTACATAAAAGTTCAGATGAAATAAACTAGCTCAGCCTGAGCACCGCGTCTGAGCTATTGGTCAGGAGCTATCATAATGCAATAACTACTCTTGGTTGATAATGCAGCCTGAATCAAGTGGTTTTCTTTTAATTAGATGTTTTCTTATTTACAATATCTCCTTTCCCAGGTTCCCCTCCAGGGGAAAAAAAAAGAAAATAAGAAAACAATAAAATAAAAAAACCCAAAAACTAAAACAATCCCCTGTTCCCTCCTCCCTCCCCCTGCTCACCATCCCACCCCCTCCTACTTACTGGCCCTGGCATTTCCGACTAATACAGAAGTAGAGGCTCACAGTCATCCATTGGGCTGAGCACAGGGTCCCCAATGAAGGAGCTAGAGAAAGGACCCAAGGAGGTGAAGGGTTTGCAGCCCCTTCGGAGGATTTGCTTTTATTGCCTTGAGGAACTCAGCCAGCACCTCTATTTGAAGGCTTACACAGGATCCCCTGGAAATGGAATGTCACATCAGAGATTGGATTCCCAGTTGTGTTAGACACTGCACACCCCAAGGATAGAAGTTGGATAGCCTTGGAATGGGGCACTGAAGGCTCAGCTAGATTGCCAATGAGGGAGATGCCACAGGAGAACAGGTATATCCTCTAGGTCAGAGAGTCCTAAACTGCCTGCACCTGTAACCCCTTTGGATGGGTCTGCAGAGGTATAAAATAGGTACACCAATCATTTATATATAATAAGTCAAGAAGGATTTATTATAAAACAATTCTTTAGTATACTTATAAGCTCATGACTTATTAAAGATAAAAACAAAATTTCAAATTAACAAAATGTGTGTGTATGTTTATTTGTACATGAAAAAAGTAAATCTTGGCTGACTATTTGATACCTCCTGATGTATAAGATCTTCAACATTTTTCAGAACTGATCAATATTCTGGTTCTATAATTATCAATCTCTAGAATGCTGCTTTGACGTATACAATACAGGGTGGCAGAAGTATGTTTAGGACCAGTTCAGCATTATGGGAAATTGTCCCATTCTAAGCCCAAATCCATAATTTATTTTTTATTTATAAAACTCAAGTTGGCAACTTTTGTTTTGCTTGTTTTTTTAAGACAGGTTTCCTCTCTATTTGTGTGACAGCCCTGGCTGTCCTCGAGCTTACTCTGTAGAAAAGGTAAACGTCAAACTCACAGAGATCCATCTGGCTCTGCTTCCTGAGTGTTGGGAATAAAAGCGTGCACCACCACTGCCCAGCAAGTTAGCAGCAACTCTTGAATATAATATTTAAGCAAAATATAACCAAAGATAAACCTAATTTGATAACTACATGCTGAGGAGTGGTGATTGGAAACTACTAGAAATCTTTGCTTTTATAAAGCTATATATTACTATACATATACAAAGCTATATTATAGTAAGAGCACTGTGAATCCTAACAGGTAATGATCTTGAAGCTGGGCTGAGGTGTTTCAGGCAGTGTTTGCTGATGACAGCATGTACAGTACAAAGTGTGTGTGTGTGTGTGTGTGTGTGTGTGTATGCACAGAACCAAGGCTGAGTGAGGTTGTACAATGCAATGTGTGAATGATGCTAGACACACCTCATCATTATACATATGGGTTTGAATTTATTTTGGGGCATTGACCATTCTGAGACTCTATACTGTTGCCCAACTTCTCATGAGCCCCGTATGAACTACTCAATTCCATATGAAGTTGTAATCCGTAGCTCAAGAGGCTGGGTTCTGAAATGGAGGGGAGGTATGGCTCTGTTGGTAGAGTACTTGCTTAGTTTCCAGGAGGCAGGATCACTTGTGGGAAGCCACTTCATAAGCACATCGCCATTACAAGATGGCGATGACATCTGGCTTGCCGTTAGCATAAAAACGCCTTGTGCGCGTGTGCCTGTAAATCCCAACGATCTGCGGCGGAGTGCCTTTGGTCACGTCAAATGGCCTGATTGTCCCACAGCCTATTATGAGTCGCCACGTCTGAGGCAGGCATAGAGCTCTATATAAGGGGAGGGTTTTGAGATAGTCGGGGTCCTCCTCCTCAACTGAAGCTTGTGATCTCGCTCTCAAGATACATTAAAGCTTGTACTGCAGAAGGATCCTGTGTGTGCCGCGTTGTTCCTGCTGGCGGGAGATAGCGCGGGACAATCACTGGCACGTTTCTAATTGTAATCCTTCAGTTTCAGGAGGTTGAAGCAGAATAGTCAGAACTTCAGGGCAGTCCCAGATACCCAGATGCAGTTCTGCTCCAAGCTTAGGTAAGCAACCAGTATTAGGGGTGGAACCATAAATTCTACACCTAAGAAGTCATACGGGGGGGGGGGGGAGTTATCTTGTAGAAAGAGACCTGGCATTCCTCATCAGAAAACCAAATTAAAAAGAGAGAGAGAGAGAGAGAGAGAGAGAGAGAGAGAGAGAGAGAGAGAGAGATTGTACTCTAGGTTACTGGTATACTCCTGACCCTAAAGAGCCCCACATTGATGCTCACGAGAAAGAGCATGTTGTTTTGGGAACTACATGTTGGTAGCTGACATCATTTCCTGTCCAGGTGATGCTCTTGGGGACTCTACGCATCTCATCATCACAAATTTGGATTCTGCAGGAGTGAAGAATCTGGTCCCTTAAGGTTTTGGTTCAGAAAGTCTCATACAGTGGCTCAGGGTAAGGGAATCTAGAACAGGCCTGGAGGATGGAAATGGTGGGCAGTTATGGCCCCAGATACAGCGACCAGGATGAGATTGCAGCTCAGGCCTCCAGCAACTCAGAAGAGCAACCCATGAGAACTTAAAAGTGAATTTCCATTTCAAATAAATACAGTTATTATTGTTATCTGTCTCTGTTGCTGATTCCCCCCCCCCCCCGTGTGTGAGATGTGTATATGTGGGTGTGTGGTGTGCCATGGTGGTGTATGTGTAGAGGTCAGAGAACAGATTTGTGAAATCCTGTTGTGTCCTTCCATGTTTGGTTCTTGGATTGAACTCTATGGAGATTTGTCAGGCTTGTGGGACAAGTGCCTTTATTTGCTGAGCTGTCTTGCTGGCCCCTTAAAAATGAGCTTCAATTTTGTAAAACTTCTTTGTCTTTGATACTTTTATATTGCTGTGATAAGACATACAACTAAGGAAACTTGCAGAAGAAAGGGCTTATTTTGGAGCTTAAAGCTTCCGAGGGTTAGAGTCTGTGCCCATGGAGAGGAGCATGGCAGGAGGCAGACAGGTAGGCTGGCACTGGAGCAGTAGTTGAGGGCTTACATCTGGATATGGGGGGGGAGGGGATGGGGGGAAGGGGAGGGGAAAAAGGGAGGAGAGGGAGAGGAGAGGGAGGGAGAGGGAGAGAGACAGAGAGGTAGAGAGACAGACAGAGAGAGAGAGAGAGAGAGAGAGAGAGAGAGAGGGAAGGAGAGGGAGAGAGAGGGAAGGAGAGGGAGAGAGAAGGAAGGAGAGGGAGAGAGAGGGAGGGAGAGAGGAGAGAGAGGGAATGGTATGACCATTTGAAACATTAAAGCAGTGGCTTTCAGCCTGTGGGTCAAGTCATTTGGGGGCTGAAGGATCCTTTCACAGGATCAAATATCTGATACCAAATATTTACATTACAGTTCATAACAGTAGCAAAATTACAGTTACAAAAGAGCAACAAAAATAATTTTATGGTCAGGGGTCACCACAACATGAGGAATTGTATTAAAGGAAGGTTGAGAACCGCTGCCTTAAAGCTTGTCCCCAGTGACATGGCTCCTCCAACAAGACCACACTTCCTAATTGTTCCCAAACAGTTCCACCAACAAGAAACCAAGCACACAAATATATGGTCCTGGAGGGTGGGGGAGCATTTTTATTCAAACCACCACAATCAGGATGATAAATGAATTCTTAATCTGTGGCCTACTAACATATTTAACATTATGTTTTTTTTTTTTTTTTTTCCCTGCAGCTGACCCCTGTTTGGTCTAAGTGTGTCAGATTTCTCCTGTAGCTATGAGCACCTGCATCAGGGTGGTGGTGCTGGTGGTTCAGTCTAGTATTTTGTTCCCTACAAGGTGCTGGTTTATAGCATCAGCTCTTGCGGTTACATCTGAGGAGAATGATAGAATAATGATAGATCTTCAGTCTGTCTCCCTTATCTAGCGCTTGATGGGTGCTGGTCTTGATTGTTTCCGTGAACCCAGATACTGCCTTTGTCACTAGTCAGAGCAGCACCAAGCATTCCCTCTAGAAGATGGTGCAGAGCTGGACCTGAGTTGCTGTCTAGGGAGTGTATCAGATGGGAAATCTTCCTGCTCCCTAAATGCCCACCCTCACCCTCACCCTCACTGTTCAGTGTTAGGAGTGTTAGGAGAGGTGGGGAAGAGGGGCTGGCTGGAAATAGGTTTGGGGACTAGACTGAAACTTGTCTCTTTTAGTTCAAAATTATTTTATCACAGTAACTAAATATACTAAGTAAATATGGTTACATCTGATGTGATCAGCAGAAACAGTGATCTGATTCAAGATTATGCCAGTAGGAAGTAGAAAGTGGCCTCTGCCCTCCTCAGTCACACCAACTCACACTCACTTGTAGTGCTCACTCATTTAATACAACCTGCAGAAGCTAGACAGCTTCTAGCTTCTCCATCATCATGTTAGCCGAAGATGCTAATATTAACAAGATTAAATGTGATTTATTTTCCCCAATCTTTTTTTTTCCCTTTTCAGTGGAACTTTTTGGGATTGAACTCAAGGCCTTGTGAATACTAGGCATGTTCTCCATCATTTAGTCCATGTGTTCTCTCTCTCTCTCTCTCTCTCTCTCTCTCTCTCTCTCTCTCTCTCTCTCTCTCAACAAAACAAAACAAAAGTAACACCAATAACAAAAAAACTCAATGAGATTGAAAACACCCAAGCAAACCAAACCAAAAAGACAAAACCCATGGAGTCTGTTTTTATGTTGGCCCAGCTACTCCAGCTCATAGAACCTGCCCTGGAGTGTGGTTCATATGCTCACTGTCATTCTAAAATTCAGGAGAAAGCTACACCCCCCCCCCCAACCCCAGCAGGTACCAATTGCAAAGATCTCGCTAAGAGGCATCCTTCTGTACAGGCGAACATTGTGTTCCTTCCTGTTCTCTGTGCTGGGACTGTGTTGGCTTGAACCGGTGCAGGCCTTGTATGTGGGGCCTCGCACTGAACCCAGAGCTGGGACTGTGTTGGCTTGAACCGGGGCAGGCCTTGTATGTGGGGCCTCGCACTGAACCCAGAGCTGGGACTGTGTTGGCTTGAACCGGTGCAGGCCTTGTATGTGGGACCTCGCACTGAACCCAGAGCTGGGACTGTGTTGGCTTGAACCGGTGCAGGCCTTGTATGTGGGGCCTCGCACTGAACCCAGAGCTTGCCATTTTGACTCTTTTCTCCACCTTTTCTGACCTGGAGTTACAGAGCTCAAGTTTTGACCTGGGTGCTAAGGAGTCAAATTCAGGTCTCCACATGTGCGCAGCCAGCACTTCACTCACAGAACCAACTCCTCAGCTCGCTGTGATTCACTCTTTACTGTAGTGAAACTATATGGCATTTCTGTTAGTTTTTTTAAAAAAAACTATCAGTTTTATTTTAGTTTTTTGAACTTGTGATGATGATTGCACACCCTGCCTGAGAGAGAAACATTTTTTGTTGCCTATTTGTCATTCTTAGAAATGAAGTTCTTGTGATCTTTAAATTGTTCAGTAGTTAGAATCCACAAAAGAAATCATCCATTTATCTATCAGCTACTGAAAAACCATTCACAATGTCCTTGGACATAGGCAACCAACAATACTATTAGTAGAGGGAAATATTTCTTAAACACTGGTAAATCCTCTTCCTCTAACAGCATATTTCAATCCCCATACCAATTCTATCAGGAAGCCTCTTGCTATTGTAGGTTTTTCTTAAGGATAAGACCCAGAGAGGTTGCCTGACTCACCCGAGGCTACAATTTACAACTTGTACAATCTAGATTTACACCTAATTTTATTTATGTAAGCATTTTGGAGATTGTCTGGAGTGTGTTTTGGCTGTGTGTGTGTGTGTGTGTGTGTGTGTGTGTGTGTGTGCTCTGTGCCTGTGGAGGTCAGAAGGGGGCGTCTCATCTTTGGAACTGGAGTTAAAGATGGTTGTGAGGCACCATGTGGGTGCTAGGACCTGGACCCTGCTCCTCTGAAAGAGCAGTAAATGTTCTTAACCACTGAGTCATCTCTCCCCCTTTATACCTAGTTCATAATAAGATATGTCTGGGGGGATATATTATTTAAATATTGTTAGTGGCAAAAATCAAAAGAAGAAACTTAAAAAAGACCTGAAGTCTTGCCAATTTTGTAGATTGGAGAGCTCTGAGATTTTGCCTTTTTCCATTCAAGAAGTCGTCAACATTTCACTCTCCTTACTTAGATTTCATTTTTCACATGAGAAAATTGCTCAGGGTTTTTTGAGACTTGAGTGTAAACTTCTTAGTCTATACACTAAGATAGCAGTTAAAATTGCCCTTCATCTCTCTTATCAAAGAGTCAAATTCTAGTTCACAAACAGCTCTTCTCTGTGACTTTGTTGCTGTCCAGGTCTTGTAGAGAATGGTGGGAGAGATGCGCTCAGAAAACACTGTCTTTTCTTTGGCACCGTTGGTTAAACCAAAGTGTGATATAATCTAGGTTCACCATACCACTTGAGGAGAGGAGATCAGAACCCTTCCCAACCCTTAGAGATCTAGAAACCCTGAAGCCTGCTGTAACTGTGAATACTTCTTGTTTCTCTCCCCATGCTGTAACCTCTCTTAGTAGCCTTAGGCCGTCTTCTTACTCCAGTTAAGGTGGAGAGGGTGGGGATGACAGCAAAGCCAGGACAGAGGAAAGCTAGCTGGGAAGAGGAGAATCCATCGTTCCTTTCTTGGACAACCCACTCAGGAGTGTGGAAAGGATTCTGAATCTTTATTTATTCCTACAACAAGAGGAGTTGCTATAATAGGTCTTAAAACAGGTAATGCCATTTAGACTGGCATCTCAATCTTGGCTCTGTGTTACACAGAGAGAATGCCCCATCTCTTCCAGCTTCAGGTTTACATGAAAGACAAATGCTATGAATTTCCCACTGCCCCAAGTGCCCTGTGAGGAGACAAAAATCATTTTCTGTTAGGGACCAGGTGACACGGTCCTATGTTGTACCCATTCAGTGTGGGACCAAAGTCAAACTTTATCCTTTGTGTCCATATAATATAGGTTAAGCTTGCAGGCAGGGGAGCTAGGAAAATACATGTATTTACTTGGGGTTCATCTTTTTGAGGGGCTTTAGGCCAGCACTGTCTTTGATTGTTTTTACCATGTCGCTCTGCTTTGATTCAGCCTTACTTTGTGGCAGTAGCGGAAATATAATTAACATCTTTGTGTTTAAGGCATTTTGCTTCAAATGAAGGGGTATACCAACAGTTATGGCACTGAAATCATTAAAATCATGCAAATGCTTAAAGTGTGTAGGCCTGGGAGATTATAGTTTCATTAGAGAAAAGGCTATAAAGTTAGACCTAGGTAATTACCTTTCCCATTAATGCTAGAAAATTCTGTGCTCCACTGAGAAGTGATGGCGGTGCTTCGTGCCTTCTGTGCCTTCTCATGCAAGCTGCAGGAGCCTTTATTTCATCAGCACAAACTACAAGGTAACGGCAGCCGCTTTCCAGGTGTACTTTGCAAATTGGGGTTTAAATGTGGAACACATCAAATTAAAATTCAATATTAATTATTTTGTCTTGCTAGGAGTCTGAGTGGTTTAAAGCAGCAAGGGTAATTGTCTAATTCATTGTGTGTGTCTACAGAGAACTTAATCATTATGTCAGCTTCCTAATAAAAGGTTATTATAGAAACAAAGATCCCAGTTTTACATATGGTAGGCAAGGGAGGATTCAAAGAGTCGGTCTCTAAGGTAGACTTGAGGATCTTGACAAATGATGCCCACGCTGTGATCAGATACTTAACAAGAAATCTCGTTATTAACTAGGCCTGTACAGATAATTAGCACTTGAGATTCAAATTTTAAATCTGGCCTGAGATGTATCATTTATCAAAAGCCTTAGCTTGCTGTCAAAGTCCGATAATAAGGTAGTGTTATTGATGAATTGAGATTAAGAGCAGATTGAAGAGAAAATTAGGCCACTGGTTGGCCTGAAAGGTCTGATTTCAATATTTACAGTACTAATTTGGTATTATTTTGGTAAATGGATGTGGTCCCTAGTGCTAAATGGTATAAAAGAATAAACTATGCATCGTTATTCGAACAGGAAGAGCATTGTTTACTGTGTATAGGATTTTGCAGCACTAGCATTCTGGTTAATAGGCTGCTTTATAAGATGAGTGTACCTGTTTTTTTATTGTGCGCATTTATTATAACCCATTCAGCACCCAGGGCTTTTAGGGGAAATTAGAAAATGTAGCTTCTTTACATTAAAAATGATATTACATTAGACTAATTGCTACTGAACCTGTCTTCCCGACTTAACTTACTCTTGTTTATCTCTTGGCATTGTCTTCCACATGTTCTTACCACTGGATTTCAGCTAACTACCATTCCAGAGATTCAAGCTACATAAAATGAGCAATCTTTTTTTAATGATCCCTGGTAGCACTTCATTGCAAGCAATCTTCGGGGTGGGGGAAGGAACGCACTGTATAATAAACCAGCTCTCTCTAGTGTCTCTCCGCTTTGAAGCACATTCTGAGTACACTTATGTGACCCTTAGCAAGCTAAATCTTTTTGATGCACGTAATAAAATGTTGTTTGGGGCAATAGCTGATTTCCAAAATTATATTAGGCATAACATAAGGCTTTTGTGGCAAATTGTCTCCCTATTTTTTTTTTCTTGCTTCAGCTCACAAATGGGATTGGGAAGGTGTTGGAGTGTTTTATTATTGTGTCTCACATCAGGTATAAATAGAGAATATACCGCACTGTAATCTATCTGTATGTAGTTGATAGCACATGAAATAGTAAAGCTGGTAAGACTGCTTGGGTCCAGAAAATTGCTCGAAAATCCCTTGTCACGTGTTCCTGGCAGCGGCCCCTCTTCTCCGGTCTCCAGCTGTCCAGTGGGGTGTGCCAAGTCACAGCAGGACCTGAGGACTGTTTGCATTGCACGGTGGCACTGAGCTTTGTGGGGTTGTTCTCTGTACACTGTGCACTTGCAGACAAGTAGGCTTTCGGAGACTCAGCAGGAGCCCGCCAGGGTTTGTGCTGAGGTGGTTAGCTGGTGGGCAAATTGCTATTATTCAGAACCGTGTGGCAGAGGAGAATGGATTGCGTTACGTTTTCTAGCCTGTAATGCTGACCAATGGCGGACTCCGTTCCAGCTAACCTTTCTTTTCCACTCTGATGTGAGATGTAGATTCGGCTCTTTCTCGGAAGGGAAAAGAAGCCTCTTGGATCGTTCCCTCCAACCTCCAGCTACATTTTCCCAATCTACTTCCCATTTTGACTCAGCAACACTCCTTCTACCCCCTCCCCGCCCCCCCCCCCATCTCCGGAGATAACGCGAGTTTAGCATTCTGCTTTTAGGGAAAAAAATACTTGGTGCTTCAGCTGTTCTGGTGATTGTAGGCTACTGACTAATGGGTAGTTATTCCACTTTATTGCTTTCTACAGGCAAAACTCAAACAAAAGGAATTGGATTTTGCTAATAGCCATGAACAGCTCTGGCACTTTCTGACATTAGCAAGGGTAATCATAATGCCACCCAGGAGCTCGACTGATCCTTTCCAAAGCACTTTCACACACGTCATTGTGCTTGATCCTCGTGTATGACCCAGGCAGAGAGGGGGGTCACAGTGCCCACTCCATAGCTGAGGAGAACGAAAGAAGAAAGGAGGTCACAGGACGAGCCTGTGGCATTGGTGCCATCATTCTGTCCATTGAACTTTTTGGTCTTTTATTCCTTTGTTCTTTACAATAATATCTCTTTCTTATGAAAGTTTACAGAAACATTGACAGCTCAGGGTCCTCCTCCTGACCCTAAAGGAGCAAAGAGCCTAGAATGTGTGTGGCAACTGGGTAGCGTGTCTGACTTCTGGAATGTTCTTTGCAGGGCATTACTGCAGGTCCTGTGGGGAGGCTTCGGAATGCAGTCCTGTGCGGTTTCTGTTTTGGGGTCGCCAGCCAACTCCTGCAGAGGAAGATGGTACCTGTATGTCATGAAGATCACTTAAAACCAAAACAAACCCCCTGTTCAGGAAAGGTGGTGCCAGAGGTCTTGGAGAAGGTCGGGTAGAACTCAGGAGTTTTCTTCTATGGTGTCAACACCACTAACTTAGTGGCTTTCTGACCACAGAAAAATTCTCCCCAACCTATTTTATTGCCAAGAGTGCATTGATTTGTGCTGAGTCTATTAGGGAGCCTTAGAGAGAGAAAGATGAATGTGTTTCCAAGGGTGAGCACTTACCTCATGGGACCATGGCCACCCTCCCTACAAGCCTCAACCTTGTGTTGAAAGGCACTTTCATAGAGTAGGGCAAAAATATTTTCTTCCATTTCAAATAGGATTAGGAAGTAATCATGAATAAGTTACACATGCCCGTAGTAGAGGCTGGCATATATGCCAAGGGAAAAATGACCACAGTGCATGAACAGGAATATATGTATTTTGTGTTGCTGCTTCCGGGTGTCCTCTGTGCCGGACCTCTCTGCCCTCTCCTTGGAGCCTCTGCTGAAGGCATGCGGTAGTTGTGTTCTGAGCTGGAGAGAGGAGGGGGGAGAAGATGACAGGAAGCAGGATGGGAGGGGAAAGGAAGAAGGAGATTTGAGGAGCAAGCAGGCGAATGAGTTATTTAATTTGAAAAGCAGAATCTCAGCATAGAAAACATTTATATAACCCACAGGAAAGATAACCAAGTGTTGGTTGTCCCTGTACATGGTTTGCCTAGGCATTTTTTTCCTTATTAGTATTTCTAATACATAATAATAGACTGGTTAAAGGACATGGGCATTTCCCATGTTGTCAGGAAGACACTTTCTATCCGGTGGTGAGCTTTACTGTTTTAGAGTGCTGTGGTCAGGGTGGGGGTACTAGTGTTTTTATAGCAAATGTTTGAAATAAGAAGCGATCGTGCCTGTGTGCTACTACCATTTCAAAAATCAGTTTAAAGACAGATGTGGAAAACAAAGAAGGAAAACAGTGGACAGTGTTTACAAGACGGCGTCCTCAGACAACCCTTTCTCCCCAGATGAACGACTGGGCACACACTTGGCACCATGCATCACTTTTTATATTATAATTATAACAGAGACATCTGCTTCCTCTTCTAATATGTCAAACTAATTTCAACATCTGCATCAGAGAACACGCATAAGTGTTGAAGAGGTAATCGTGACTTTTATCATAAATTAATTTTTCTTTATGATTTGAAACAAGAATTTTGTTTTTGACATCCAAAGGTTGTTTTGAAACAAGTCATTTTCTTAAAATTTAAATTAAGCAGGGTATCTTTTAAGGCCTCAGAAATGCTCATTCATTTACAAAACTTGTATCAGAAAAAAATTATTATTTTTAAAGTTGAGCAAATAAAGTTCATATTTCACTACAGATCTTGGAGATATTGGACCTTGGCTAGTGTCTGGGTATATTTTCATCCATATCCCCATTCATAGCCTGCATGGTACATTTATCCTTATTGTGTATTGTTTATTGAAAAACAGACTGCCCTGTTACAGGGGTCACATACTGTTTTTTTTTTTTTTTTGGTTGTACCGTCTTCTTGTCTAGTGATGTCTTCATAGAGACACAGCACAGAAGCCCGCACACGTTTGCTTCCACAAACGGGTTAATCAGTGTGCAAAAAGTGCTGGTGCATCTCTCTCTGCTCTACTGGAACCCAAAGGAGCCAAGCTGAAGCTACTCTGTCTGTGCCATTTGTTCACTGCATCGGGTTACAAAGTCACTGTCCACCTGTCACCAATAGGGGTCTCCAGTGTACCACAGAACTAGCTGTATCTCTCCGGTATGATTATTTACAGTATGCCATACACGGAGACAGAACAGAAGTGCCCGGGCAGAACAGATTTATATGGGCTGGGGCTGCTCTTGGATTTACTCAAGGAGTGAAAGGGTGACGTCACAAGTTAGAAGTGATGAGGAAAAGCAAAGACACGTCTAGGTTTGGTGTGAGAACACACCTTTAACCCAATGATGCGGGTAGAATCTTTCTGTGTCCTGGCTGGAAGGAAAGCAAATCCAGCCTGTTACAGTGGCGTTCACAGACAGCTAACCATGGGTCTTTGTTTAAAGGGAGCAACTAGAAAGAAGAGTGAGTGAATTTATCTGTCCTACCTAGAATCTTTTGAGAATGGTTTAAACCATCATACCTGAAAATAATTTGTAACAGTTTTTTTTTTTTTATGAAGCTATATATTTTTGAGGGAAATTTGTTTATGTGCCGTTATTTCTCCCCACTGTTCCAGGTAATGCAGTAAGAAACTCCAGAAAAGAGTAGTTATAATTCATCAAATTGAAGTTTAGGTCATGTTTATAAAGACCAACATAGATTCACAGTATATGAAAAATGTCATAACTTTTTTTTTTGAACCCCATGACATTCCTCTAGTCTGTCCACTGCAGGAAAAATAGTTTTTCAAAAGCCTTAGGTAACACCTGAGGACATTTCTGGAGTTTTAGGGCAGATTAATTTGCACAGAAATTGAAACCAATGTCTGCAATGCCTTTTCATTATTTATTTGCTCAAACAAATATTTACGTGATGCCTTAAGAAGTTGCTTACTGCCTAAAGGAAAACAGCTGGTGTTCGGGGGGGTGGGGGGAGGCTGGGGAATGGATTAAAAAATCGTAATGGGAAACAGACTGGGTGGGAGCTGGCACTCAGGCAAAAGTAAGATTCTGAAGAGTAGAGTAAGATGCCGATCCTGCTGAGGCAGGGAGTTGAGTGTGATCAGACACCAACCACATAGGCCTTTGGGGTGAGTTGTGAATGAATTCAGGATTGTGGCTCGTGGTTCTAAATAGAAGCTTGTGTCATGGTGAAGACTTGGAGGCTGCTTATGAAATGACAGGCTGTAGACAGAAATGGGGTGAGGTCTGTAAGTTGTCTTGACTCATTCTTCAATAGAAAGGATGAAATGCAGAGACTAAAGACTGTTGTGATTAAGGCAGATTGAATTTAGAGTTCAAGGTTATGAGGAGCTAAAAGGAAAGGAAGTCAAAAACAAACTACTAACTTCTAGAAATGGGCCAACAAGACCCCCTGGGAATGGCAAGATGACCACATGGGAGAAGCCATGTGTCTGTGTAAGAACACATTTAATAAAAATTCATGTGACCAACCTGTACACTGGCATTTTCAGCTTTCACATGTAGGTAGAAACATCTCATTCCCTTTGGGCTTAGGAATAGGACAGTGCTTGCAGCCTCTCTGTGAGTCTTACAGTGAGAGCAACGTCAAGTCAACCTCTCCCATGTTCCCTAGGGTAATTCTTTGCCTATGAGAACTTGTGTTTGAAGAAGTTAAGCTGTTCATGAGCTAGCTCCTAAGAATCTTTTGATCAAAGTGGGTGAGAAGATAACAGTGAGGTATGTGCTACAAGACAAAGGAATTTGGATGAGTTCTTGCATTATAGGAAACACCCTTATAATGGCACAAGAAGGGACCTAATTACTTGTGTGAGAAATATTTAAAACTATCATGGAAAAAATCAGATCGATTGAGAGCCTGATTCAACATTCAGAAAAAATAGCACTGGCGAGATGTGAAAACAAGACTATGATATTACAGAGGAAATTCATGGAAGAGTCTAAGTGCTCAGATCAATTGAAGAAACAACAAAAGTCATGGAAGCATCTAATATTTCAGTGATCAACTGAATAAACACAACAAAAGTGTGCTTGAGTAGAGTTGCCATTTCATGTAACTTTCTTTCAGAAAGTCTTGATTCAGTCAAAATTTAGTTGCTTTACACAGGAAAATGGTGGGGGTGGGGTGATAACTTCTAACTTGGGGGAATTATAGAAGGCTTCCTGGCAGAGGTAATACTTGGGCCCCTACCATAAATGATGAATTGTAGTTGAGTTTTTAGTTATTTATTTCAATATATATGTGGGGCTGGGTGGGTGTGAGTGCGGTTGGGTATGGGAATTGCTCTCTTCTTTCCTCCTTGTGGATTCCAGAGGTGGAACTTGGATGGTCCTGGGAATGAGCACTTTTACCTGGTACACTGTTTGCTGGTCCTGAATTTTGGTTGTGTAGATAGAGAGTGGAGAAAGGAACACTGAGTTAAAGGGCTGGTTATCAGAAGATAACCAGAACCATGGAGATTCCTCAGTATTGGCAGAGTTTTCAGAGTCAAGGAAAACTGACTTGGGTAGATAGATAACACCAGAGACGATGAGTCCAATACCACAGTGGCCAAGTGCCTGCTGTTATTCTGTGATGTCTTAAGACTCTTGTGGACTCAGATGATTGAAGACATCACAAAAATGGCAAAAGGAAATAACAAACTGAACCCCAAATCAAATATTCTTTCAAGTTGTAAAATTGGCAAGTGAAATTGGAACAGCCCTTAAAGGGGACACAGGGTGTTTAGTGTATGTGGGAAAAGAAATGTCAAAGGGAATTTTGGAAATGGAGCATTGTGCATATTAGACAGGAAATGATCAAGAATTATAAGGTGGAACATGAACCAAGTATATGTTATATCAGTTCTAATGGATATAATTTGAAACATTGGAGCCAAATATGAGAAAGAGTTAGAAAGAAGACTTTCTCTATAGCAACCCTAAATTCTTTTAGGTACAACATAGGCAAACCATTTATCACTCTTAGGTAAACATTTCCATAGAGAAGAACATGGCTCTAAAGCTAAGTTATATGGTCACAATTCAACTGGCTTTAGTCAACATGGATCATGAACATTCTGGCTTATTTTGAACACTTACTGTGTTTTGTTTGGGGTTGGGGGTTGAGGAGTGGTGCAATGAAGGAAAGAAGAAACACGATGTGCTCGGCTGAGCTATCATTGTAGACAAAGTATAAATTATCAAAAATGATTTAAAGCACAGAAGATAGGCCCTCTGGAAGAATATCATACTCTTTATGATGAGATGACTCAGAGGGAAGAAAATCTGAGGTATTCTGATGCCACTCTTTGGGAAGATGTTTGCAGCCAGGGACCAATTTTCTTTGAGTTTGTATTTGGTTAGATTTGGACTAGAAATATCTTCAAATTGCTGAATTACAGACACTGGGGTTTCTTTAAAGGATGGTGCTTTGGCTCATCAAGATACAAGGTATCACCTGGGCGTTAGACTATGTCACCTTCAGCCTTAGTTCTTCCTCACGGGAACTTTGTGTTTACCTCTCTGAGCAGTCACTTAACTTGTGTGTGTGTACATATATCTACATCTATATCTATATCTATATATCTATATCTATATCTATATCTATATATCTATATCTATATCTATATCTATATCTATTAGTAGGATGGAGATGAAAAAGACTTTACATCTTAGAGGATTTTGTGGGATTAAATATACCAACTAAGTGAAAGTACTCAGCCAATTCTGGAATGCAGTTGTGTCGTAAATGCTTCCTAATGATTACCTCTTATTACTATGACTGGAGCATAATTGGCGCTCATTGAATATCTATTGATTGATTAGCATGGCTAGTACTGCCAGCTTTCTAGATGTTGCAAAAGAAAGCAACCTTCCCCTTCTCTCTGTAGTTAGAGCCTTGCTTGAATTATGCACTACGTCAGCATCTAGCCTTTCTTAAACAGGCCTATCATAGATTTGCACAAAGAGATGAAAATAAATAACAGGATGTGGTGACAGCTCAGAGTGGAAACAGATTCAAATTCTGAAGGTACAGAATATGCTCTGAGGGGCCGCTCTGTATTCTGATGACCAAACAAGCAAAGATATAGATGTCCCAAAGCTAAGGGAGCCCAGCTTCATGGTCTGGGACAATGCACAGTGGTTGATGAGTTAGTTCTAGAGGCTTCTGAATTTTAATGATGCTGGAGATGATATTGTGTGTCCTTCAGCTTGTTAGAGTGGCACCGGCACTCCATAAATCATAATACCTGTGTATTGTAAAATCAATAGCAAAGTGCTATTTCAGCGCTAACCCTTAATAAGTTGCTCCCTCCTCTGACGGCTTAAACTTCGCTGTAATGCCGTTGGACCTGTAGGTTAGGATCAGAACATGCTTAATTTATTTTGTAATAGAGACTTTTCACTAATGAAGGACCGATTAGTTAAGCTTTGGTTGCCACTCTAGTGATCAGTTGGCAGAACAGCCTCTGCAATTAAACTCGTGTATCTCTGTCCTGAAGCAAAAAAGCAGGCTTTAACAGTCAATAAATGTTAATCCAGTCGCAACCTGTCTCTGCCTTTGAAGGCTGCCCATGAGGGCTTCCCCCACCCCCACCCCCACATCACATTTTTTTCCATCTTCTTTTAAATGTGGTGGTCCCAATGGAGCCAGGATGGGGCAGACATGACCTCCCACAGTTCACAGTAATAAGATCTGGCATGCTAACAACATTGTCTACAGATCTGTCATCTCTACGTCTGTCCATCTTCCCCTCCCTTATCTCCTTGGCTCTTTATCCAAGATTGAGAAATAAATGAGCAACTGAGGGCATGAGCCTCTGGATAAAACTGGGTGAATATGTGTGCAGAGCCGAAGACATGTCCTGTGTTGCTGGGACACTCTGTGACCTCTTGTGGTCCCACTGCATTCAGGTGTGGAGGGCAAGTTCCGGAAAGCCTTCGGTGACTTGCTTGGCTTGAATGTGGGTTGTCATCATCACCGTTGAGCAATGGCAAGAAAGAGTTCAAACAAGGAATTCTTCAGAGTAACTCTCAAATTGTAAAGGCGGGTGGGGGACAGACAGGAAAAGTAAGGAGAAAAACCCTACCTGATTCAAAACTATTTAATAACATCCACATTAATTGTGTCTTCAGCTAATATCCCAGGTATCTCCCACCCCATGTATGTGAGAGAGAAGGTAGGGTAGGTAGGAGGCAGAAGAGAAGCTGATAAAGGCTGTGGCCCACAGAATTGTGGGTGAATGGAAGAGTGCAGGGCCACATACTTTGGAAATCTAGTGATACTTGCTTATTTCTTTCCTCTGCTCAGGGGCTGGCTTTTCCTAGGACAAGCATGGATCCACTTTACGTCTTATGATTTAGCCTTTGTTCCTTAGGAAAGATGCCAGGAGGTAAGAGATCTGGGTATTAGCTGCGTGCCTATGAGTCACTGTGTAGGGAGGTTGAGTCTCTCCCTCCCTCCCCCCGACCCCTCCCCTCTCTCTGTGTGTGTATGGGTAAAACTAAATACTAATCAGGGAGGTTTAGCATTTAACTTGCCACTAACCTGAGTCTTGTAGATGCGTTGTTCGGCTGGCACTTAACTTAGCACATTAGGGTTTATGGTACAATTTTATCACTTAAAATAGGGCAACAAGCTACTTGGTGGAGTATAACTTTTCAGAGTCTTCTGAAACAGGAGAGCTCTTTTCATTGGGCTTAATTCCAGAATGAAAATATCTGACTTAAAACTGATAATCATGGAGTAGGCCAGAATCAGTCCTGTCCTTAGGAACTCCATGATGACTGAGGAACCTTTGAGACACATTAGATTTTCAGAGAAAGTCATACTGTTGAATACGCACAAATGTATTAACCTGACCCTAATGATGGCAGACCCATTCAATTATTGAATTTCTCAATTAACACACACACACACACACACACACACACACACACACACGCACACATACACCTCACTTACTATGTATTCTCTAATGAGTCAGGTGCAAAGAAAACCGTCAAAAACAGGACAAGCTTGGTCCTACGTTTCCTGATGAGAAATTTAATGTGTGCAAAGAAATAAAGCAAAAGAAAAAAATCAAACACAAATATATTGATCATGAGCTCTGAAAGCAAAAAGTAATTAGCATTACTCAAGTAATTTATGACCCTAATAGGTGTTGAGCCATGTGTGGCAGGTTCTTCAGACATTCTGTCAAAAAGCAATTGTCAAGAAAATTAAAGGCGCTCGGCTCTACAATTTTATAATTATGGTTTTCCCCTCTAGAATGTAAGATGATTCCAATTTTTCTGAATATAGATATCAGAACCAACCAAGGACATATAGGACACTTATCTAGGCTTTGTTGCCTCATTTGACGCTGTTCATGTCTTTCTGTGACCGCATCATTTGATGAGTGATTTAAAAGTAACCCAGCCATGAATCCTTTAACTAAAAAGAGAAGCATTTAGCTACACATGCTCTGTCTTTTAAGTCTGAATTTTGGTAAAGCAGAGTTTCCTGAGTAGGTCCAGATGGGCAGACGAGTGCAAACACACATATAAAGCTCCTTAATTAGTGAGTGTTGGTAGCCAGAGAGGCAGGAAAGTCAAGGCTGATGCCTCTGAGAACTTTGAAGCAGAACTGATCCTGTCAAATAGTTAGTGAAAGTCGACACTGGCAAAAGTTCTTGAGCACAAATTGAAGAAGCAAGAGGTGTAAACAGATGCCAGCGGGACGCCCTAAAAACCCATCTATCTGGGAGCCAATGGAAATTTGTTGTCTAGGAAGTAGGGTGTGTGTGCTAGGGATTCTAGATTGTCCAAACTACTCAACAGCTCTGGTTCCCATTCAAATTTTCGTCTAGGTTTTGCATCTCTTGGGCACTACCCAACAGCCACAAGCTGGTAGCAGCCAGCTTGGAGTTAAGAGTTGGGAGTCAGCTGAAATGGGGTGAAGGAAATCAATAGCACATCAGCGCTGTTTAACATTTCTTTGTTAAGCTTTGCAGCCTAACAAATACTTTACAGTGCCTTTGTTCTGGCTGCCTGGTTCTCCAGGAGCAAACCAGAAGGGAAGGATCTCTATTTTCAAGCTGTGAGGATGAAACTCAGCTGCTTTTTCTAACCAATCACAGAGCATTAAAAAGAATGTCCTTCCTTTCCCCTGCGGGCTCTAATTTATGAAGACAAAAATCCTATGCCTTCTCCAAGAGCACGATCCTTACTGCTGTTTATTTGTTGATGATACACATACCCCTCCTCCTTTGTGCTGTGGTTGGTTAGAAGAACGTCGAATGTTGAGATGGAAAAGGAGAATGAGCGGTACCAAGGTAGGAGTCTGGCCATCTTGCCTTTCCCCCACTGCCTCCTCTCATTCCAAGGAGGAGTGCTCCATTCATCTAACAGGCTAGGTGCTCCCAAATTCTCTTTCTGTCTTTTCTCTCAGTACATATCTGACCAAAGCACAGGAGTGACCTCTGGCAATGCTGGCCTCCAGTGGAACAAGCACAACTTTGTCTGTGGACATTTTACAGCTCGGTGGTGGGTTGTGAAGGCACAGAGAAGATTCTGAGGCAGGGCCACAATAGGGTGTGAGCAATGCTCCTCAGGAAACCCGTGTCTTCAGCCTCTTTGTAAGAGGCTCACATAGCTCACTGAAGAGGATCAGGCCACCTTGTTTAATTCTAGTTGAATGAAGCTGGCCTGACAGTTCCCCTGGCAAGGCTCCTTAACATTTCTCTGATTCTTTACCTAGGGAGGCATCTATGGCTGTACCCCATTTTGGTGCTGAACTGCACCAGCAGTGCATTGCCACCGTCATCATTTTCTAGAAGGTTCTACTTAATGCAGTGGTCCAAGTCTGTAATCCCAGCAATCTGGAGGCAGAGACAGGAGGACCCAGAGCTCCAGGTGGGCCAGGGTTATAGAATGAAACCCTGTCTGATTTTTCCTCTCCTCCCGCCAAAATGAGAAAGTCCTGCCGGCAACAGGGAAGGGTAATTTGAGAGTTATTGTAGAGAGAAGCAGAGGAAATGACCAGGCAATAGTCTCACAGTAAAACAACTTAAGGGGGGCGGGGGGAAGAAAGTTGACTGGACAGTAAAAAAATGACAACAGGACAAGTAAGGTCTTTGGAGTCCAAGGCAGTGCCTCTGAGTATCTGCTCTGCCAATTAACTCTGGGACTCGGTAATCTCACCCTCCCAGAGCCTTGTTTTCATGGGGTTGCTGTGAATTTTTATTGAGGAGCCACATAGAAAACACTGAAACCCCTGCAGGTCCAGGAGCCACAGCTGCGGCTCCAGACACTCTGCTCTCCCCAGCCTCTCTAGCCTGATTCTTGGTTTTTCTTTGGTTTTGTTTTTTCCCCTAAATTCATATCCTCCTAATGTTTTCTGCTTGATGGTACAACAGGAGCTAGGAGTATAGCTCAGTCTAGAGTGGCTGTCTGGCTGCACGAGGCTCTACATTCAATTTTCAGTACTATAAATAGAACGACGTGTAGGAATAAGAAAACAAGATAAAACTAAAATTAGCAAGGTAAAATAAACTGCAATAAAGCATCAATGAATGGAATTCAAAGCATGAATGAAATACAACCCTGTGAGCACCATGAAGCTTGCTCCCTTGCCAGGCTTGGCACTTGGCACTTAGGGTTTTATTCCTAGTGTGACTGTGGGCATGTGATAATCATGTCTCGAAGAATGCTGCTGCTCAGATTCAAAGCCTACTGCCTTCTCTACTTCTGAATTGATTTGAGCAGGGCTAAATCATAGACCCAAACAAAACTAGTGTGTAGCTGGCAATAGGTTTCTTTGAAGCATTAATAACTCAAATATTTTTCATTAAAATATACACTGACCACAAAATGCTGAGACCCATTGCCTCGAAATACATTCATGTTTCCCTTTTTATTTTTAAACAAAGCAAAGAGCTGAAAACATCAGAAATAATGAAACCAGCATATTTTTATTGCTCTGTTCTTACAAGAACTTTTTTTTCTTTTAATGAAATGTAGTTTAAAACAAAAAATCTTGTTCCTAGGTTGAACCTTTTTGCATTCCAGCCTGGGGCTATCTTTTATTGGTTAAGTTATAAACCCCAGAAAAGGGGGTTTTATAGTGGAAATGCTGACAGAACCCGCATAGTGCTACTGGGTGCCTCTCTAATTAGTCTGAAATCCTGTATGCTGAATCCCATAATATGTAGACTGTAGTGTTGCAAGATCAGAGTGAGCCTCCCCCACCCCCAGCTTCACCCTGCATTTTATGCAAAAAGGGGGCTTCTTGTAGACCACAGAGCCTTTCATAGTTGTAAAACGCTAATACTTCTGAGCAAGAGAAGGCGTCTTTCACCCTCTTGTTCGAATGTGAACTGGGGTCAGTCTGAGAATTCTTTTGAAGACCCAGGTTTCTCTGGCAACTGTACCTCACTATTATAGACAATGAGTTTGAGTTCCTACCTTGGTCTGGATAATTAGATTTGTAGGGATCAGGATCAGTGTCTTTTAAAAACCCCTTTCATGAAATCAGTCTCTCCATGGGCTCACCTGTCTGGTGTTAATGTTGGAGAAACCTCAGTCAGGGTCCAGACAGACTACCCTAGCTCCACACTGGGGCCTTCCTCCTCTGCTCTTTCTGCTTAGTCTGCCCTTGCTTTCTCTGCTCCCAGGACAACATAACACTACACTTGCTTGCTCTTGCAGCTGCAGAGCAGAGTCTAAAACTGAGTCAGCTGTAGTTCCCTTGCTTAGACCAAAGCTGGGCAAGCGCTCCTACCAGGCTGCCACTGAACAAACAAACAGGAAAACTAGGAAAGGAAAGACTACTAACCAGGTTCTTTTTTAAAAAGGGTCAAGTCATATAGGCTTGAGTATGTGAAAGAGCCTTCTCTCTTTTATTCCCCAACTTTGTCCCTCCCTCCTCCTGTTTCTCCCTCCCTCTGTCCCTTCCTCTCTCTCTCATTCCTTCCTTCCTTCCTTCCTTCTATCTCTCCCTCCCTCCTCCCCTCCCTCATCCCTCTCTTCCACTGTCCCTTCCTCCTTTCTTTTGTCTTTCCTTGAGCTGGGTCAGAAGCTGCCTCTTACATTCCCTGTGCTCTTTGTTGACTGCCTCTGAGCTGTGTGTTTTGGATTCCCATGGTGTTCTGTCATATTGGGAGGTTAGGGAACACCACAGAAAACAAGTTTTCAGAAACTATTGTTATTGTGTAAGACAAACCCATCTCCAAAGTCAAGAGGACAGGATGACAGATGTTGGGAGAACTAAAAAGTTCTCACAAAGCACATCCTCCACTGCATCCCAAATGCTTTTTGGCCGAAGGCCACAGGCAGCAGGGTCGTTAGTTACACTGAAAACCCGAGAGGAACTCTGCCACTCAAACTTCCTAACTCTGCGACTTTATAATATAGTTCTTCATATTGTGGTGACCCAACCATAAAATTATTTTTTGTTGCTACTTCATAACTAATTTTGCTACCTTTATGAATTGTAATGTAAATGTCTGAAATGCTGGATAATGATATGTGACCTCTATGAGAGGATCGTTTGATCCGCAAAGGGGTGGAGATGCATGGATTGAGAACCGCTGAGCTAGCAGATGAAGCTACCACATCACCATTCTCCAGGCATAACCTCTCACCACCATCATTTTGGTCCAGAAGTGATTGCTTACCAACTTTCTGGGTGTGTAATCTAAAAGACAGTGATAGACTTTATCTTCTTAAAATGACAGGGGCACTGGTAATAGCAGCTCTACAGTTTTAGGCTGCTTTATTTTGAGGAGGGACACAATAAGCTGATTATTAATCACAATTTTATTATGCTCAGCCAACATGAGTTCCAAATTAAGTATTGTATAAATATAAAAATAATAATGTACTGGTTTCCTTATGTCCATTTACAAACTAGGTATTACTTTAAGAGAAAAACTGTAAATGTGATCTGCCAGGTTGAGATTACCTTTTCTCTTTCCTGCCCTTTCTACCCTTTTAAAAATAACATGACCTGATGATTAGTCATATTAAGAAGTACATCAATATAATTTGGTGAATGGCTCATGCTGGGTTTCTCCAGGTCCCAATTCTACCAGCTGTTTTTAGGCATCAGGGTATATGTTGCATACTACTTCTGTATTAGAAAATCTATGTCACTCAGCCTACAATCCAGCAAGCCCTTCGGCAAGTGGATCACTCACAATGTGGAGAGCATAGTGAGTCAAAGCAAGCCTCCAGCGTGATGTGTGCAGCTGTGCTTGGCTCGCTGAGAGAGGGTGGTGTGTTAGTGAGGAGACCCTTGAGGGAAGAAAGAATACAGGACCCGTTAACTCCCTCGGGGTTTGTTTACTGAACTCGACACAGTACTGAGAGGTCAAGAAGGTGCTGAGACAGTGGTATCCTTCAGTCCTTGCTCTCTGCAAGCAAACTCTAGCAGTTACTCAGAACAGTGGGCAGAACTTGTCAAGCTGATCCAAGCTAAGCCAAGGCGAGCTAAGGTTAACATAGTAGGCTAAGCCTCAAAATTGTTTAAGCAGATTTGAAAAGGAATAGAAGGATAAAGTCCTTGTAGAAACCTTCTTGCAAAATGTACAGTGCTCAAACATTGGGGTATTTGTTAAAAGACAGACAAATAGACAGATGGAAGAACAGAATGCCTAGAAGTAGACACACTGGCATCTGGTACTCTGCCAGAGAGCCCGAGAGTTCCATGGTATGACACATTTTATTTTAAAATATGATTTGGAGGCCAGTGAGATGGCGTAGCAAGTAAAGGGGCTTTTGGCAAAGCCTGATGATCTGAGGTTGATCTATGGGATCTGCATGAGAAGAGAGAACTAACTTTTGTAAGCTATTCTTTAATTTTTACTATGTATATCACACGTGAACATACACTATAAGAATAACACAGACTACACACAATAAAAAATATGTCAAAAATATTATAGATATGTACTTGAAAGAAAATTGTAGATTTCTTATCTAATATCATATACAAAATGTCTATAGTGCATGAAAAGAAAAAAATTAAACTTTAATTTTTATCAAAAATTTAATTAAGTAAAAGATTAAATAGAGAAACATTGAAATTAAGATGGGGAGCCAGGCAGTGGTGGTGAGTGCTTTTAATTCCAGAACTTGGGAGGCAGAGGCAGGTGGATTTCTGAGTTTGAGGCCAGCCTGAGTTCCAGGACAGCTGGGGGGCTATACTAGGGGGGTATACAGAGAAACCCTGTCTCAAAAAAAAAAAAAAAAAAAAAAAAAAACCAAAAAACAAAACAAAACAAAAAAAAAACAAAAAGAAAGAAAAGAAATGAAAAGAAATTAGGATAGGGAAGGATTTGTTCAATAAAATGTAAATCCTATTGGAAAAGATAGAAGGCTCAGAGTAAGTTGAACATAAGCTGGGGAATGAGCTAAGGACTCAAAGGAGACACATACATGTTTGGAAGTAAGGGAGCTTGGATGCGATTGTGATAGAGCCTCACACAGAATTGGCGCTGAGAGTGTAGTCAGCCAGCCTTTCAGGAAAGAGTGGCTGTGTGCTCTCAGCACACACTTCGTCTAGGCGTGCACAGGGAAGACATTTTTTCATGTGTTTTTGGAATCACATGTAGGAAGCTTCGTTGGAGTACTGAAATGGACAAAACGCAGAAACAACATAACTGTCTGTTAATCAGAATGGAAAAAGATTGCTATAGAATCATGCAGTGGAATGATGGCTCATAACCGGTAAGGCGAGTGAGTCAGATACGCATGCGTCCTCAGGATCCGCAGCGATATATCTCAGAGCAACGGCTGACCTCAAAAGGCAATGCACCGAAGGATACACAGACTCAGAAAGCATTCACGGGAACTTTTAAAGTTCACTAAATAGTTCTATTTTGTTATGGGCATATGTATACAAACAACTATAAAGTTAGGAAAAATAATTTTCTAGCTATTGGCGCCTGGGTTAGAAAGCAGGGAGGTTAATTAGCTGTATGCAGTTTTATTTTACTTTTTAAAGGTGTAAAGCAAGGGAGATAAAAGGCCTGGATAGTGATACAGGGATCTGTCCTATTATTTTCTGTTGTTTTCAAGGTGTTAGAAATATTCCAAAGTTGAAGAGACCAAATTCAAACCGTTAGTTATTTTTAATCTGTTCCCTAAAATGGAAATTTTACATTCTAATATAATCCTTTGAAAATAAGAAAGATACAAATATTTATTTAGCTGGGTGGTGGTGGCTCACAGCTTTAATCTCAGAACTCAGGAGGCAGAGGCAGGTGGACTTCTGAGTTTGGGGCCAGCATGGTCTATGGTGTGAGTTCCAGGATAGCCATGACTACACAGAGAAACCCTGTCTTGCAAGTAAATAAGTAAAGCATGTATTTATGTGTTAAATCTCATCTTGATATTTACATTTTATACAGAATTTATAATGTATGTGTGTTATTAGTATGATAGGAAACTAGCAATAAAGTATGTGCTGATGTATTAAAACTCCAGCAAAAAGAGAATAAAATTAAAAATTGTCCAAAGACAATACAAATCTTTAAGCAATATAAAATATTTACATTTCCACAACTCTGGAAAAATCTGTATTTATTTTGTACAACTTCCAAACTTTTTTCTATGAAAATTTACACAAGTATTTAATGGAGGTTGAGGTGTATTATGCGAAATAATTTTGAAATAAATTTTTTCACTTATCTATAAATAGCAATAGAATTTATTTCAATATAATTTATTTGATGCTTTCACCTTTTTTGTTAGAGTCCTTGAGATGTTATTTAAACATTTAACATCATATCTTCTGACTACAAGAGTGTTCATTGTAGAAAGCATAAAAAACAAAGAAAGAATTTTAAAGTCTCGCACAGTTGTAGCTCTCAGAAAAATCAAATTAATACTTGGGTGTGTTTTATTTCATTTTTTGTGTGGCCGTTCTTGCCCATTCATGCTATATAGACTATAATTCTAATTTTAAAAATCTGTTAAAAGTCAGCATGGCTACTTTTGTCTTTTTTTTAACTTAAAACTTTATTACAAGCGTTTCTCTATATCATTAAGTTTTCTTAAAGCCTTAGACTTTAATGTTTATACAGTTGGCATCAAGTGAACTGACCCTGAGTCACTTGGCCAAGCTTCTATTATTGGACATTAGTAACATTTCCCATTTGTTACTATTGTAAATACCACTGTAATAAATGCTCTTAGAGAGAAGATTTGGAAAGTCCTGGTGAGCTTTTGTTACAGTAGATGCTGACCCAAAGGATGAGGCCCTTTTAAAGTCTCTTCACACATGTTTCCAAATTGCAGCTCTTCATACATGTTTCCAAATTGTGGTTCTTCATATGTGCTTGCAAATTGCTTTCCAGAAAGAATCAGGCATGTGAATCTAGAAAAGGCATTGGGAATCTTATTTTCATATAATCTAAATGGGCATATCAATTTGCAGAATGAGTCTGTCCTGAGCTTGATAGATGAAGCCATGCTTATGATTAAATTTGCTTTAGAATCTATGGTTAAAAATAGTTCTTAAAAGGATAAAATGTTTTTGTAATTGATACATTAGTCATCTCATTTGAGAAATGTTCTTTTAGGGAACACTGGAAACCAAAAGAGAAAACGAATGTCTTTTTTTTGTGGTTAAAAAAATAATAAATCTGGCAACACTGTAAATATGTATGCAAATTATTAAGGGTGTCTCAAAAATGGAGAAAAAATACTTGGAAGAAAAGATTCAATGCTTCTTAAATAATATGGACCATAATTGGAGCTTATTTATAAAACATTTTCATTATTAAAACCAAAACATATGGTTGTTTTTCATGAGAGTTGGCAAGTGTTTTTATTGCTTTATAAAAAATTATTGAATTATGCTCTATAAATCTAATCGGCATATAGATTTTTAATGGTATATATTCTCTTTCATTAACTGAGAACTGTTTTCCATAAATACCAAATAGTGGTTAAGGCTCAAAATAAGGGGATGTAAGTTTAAAGCTGGTGTTTAAAATTTAGACAAATCAAAATTTGAAATATAAGTAGGATTTCAGGGCAGGCTAATTTGGGGTGATGTCTGAAGGAATTCTTTATTCCAACCTTCACTTTGAAGTCTAAAAACTACTCATAGAAAGAATTGGGGATATTAAATAGTTTTAAACTCCTGAAGCTAGTAAAAGTCAGAGTTCCCCAGCCACAAGAATGGGTCGAGTTCCCAGGACTCATTCTTTCTCACACCCAATAGTTACAAGGGTCATAGTTGAGTTTTCCAGTTTCTACTCACTAAGGCACAGGAAGAAAAGACCAAACTCTCACACTTGCTCTTTAGAACGTGAAAACCAAACACAGCAGTTTGTGGAAGACCTGAATCCAGGCCCCAAGAGCTAACTCTGCAGGGTTGTCATTTGAAACAAGTTTTTGTCACTCTCTGCCATTTCCTGACTTCCATGAATAGATTTGGAGTGAAAGATACTGCAGTCAAGATGTAGTCTGAACGGTTGGGCTGCACCCCAAGTACTTAAAAAAATGGTAGGAGAACTTACCCAGGCTTCTTTGTTCTTTTTTAAATAAATTGGATAGGCTTCTGTTTCTTTAGAAACAGAGCCTACATTTTAAAGAGGACAAGGACTTCAGCTGCGAGCAAGCGGGGACAGGAGAACAAGTACAGCGGCTTGCATATTAGGATTTTCAAACTTATTTGGGAACAATATAGTGTGGGAAAGGATCAGAGAAGATGAAAGCCTTCTTTTAAAGCTGGCCTTGCCAAAGGAACCCCCTCAGCTGATGGTAAGTGTTCTTAGAGTCATCAGGCCTGCCCTACTGATACTTGAGGCTATTAGTTTTGACAGACATTCAGAAGCAAATGTATCAAATTTTGAAATTAGCACAGGAATGGGAACCATATAGACAATCCCTGTCATTCATATATATATGTGTGTGTGTGTGTGTGTGTGTGTGTGTGTATAAACATATACATATATATTATACACACACACATACACACACATATATAGTGGTCAACTTGACATACGCAAGAGTTATCTGGGAAGAGGAACCTCAACTGAGAAACTACCCCAGTCAGATTGTCTATAGGCAAGTCTGTAGGCCATTTTATAGATTAATGTTTGCTGTGAGGGGGCCCAGCCCATTGGAATGGTGCCACCCCTGGGCAGGTGGTTCTGGGTGGTATAAGAAAGCAACCTGACCAAGCCACAGAGAATAAGCCAGGAAGCAGCCCTTCTCTGTGGTCTCTGCTTCAGTTCGTACCTTCAGGTTCCTGTTTGAGCTAATGCCCTGACTACGTTTCTTAATGGACTATGATAGATATATAAACTGAAGCAAACCCTTTCCCCACCAGGTTGCTTTGGGTCATAGTCTTTATAGCAGCAACAGAAGGCAAGCTAGAACATAGGTTCAAGTGCTTACTTTCCTTGCTGCATACTTTGGGCAAGAGCTTCAGTTTTTCCATCTGAAAAATGGGTTCTCTCTTTCATATTGTTACTGTAAGGATGCAAGCAATAGTGTGTGACAATGTCTAGGACAAAAATTAAGTATGCATTTCGTTGAGTCTATGAGGTCATCAGTTTAGTCATATAAGAGCTCTGGAGAAAAAAAGAAAGTATTAACTATAAATATTGACTAAAACATGCTAATTATATATATCTATGTACTTCATTTATATACATTAAATTCACTATTTAGTCTTTTCTATGCTGGGGTGAAAATTCTGCCAAATCGCTTGATAAACTGGTAAATTGACAGTTGTGTCTAGGTAGTACACAAATAGTACTTGCAGATAGTATGTCGTAGGGCAATGTCATGTGGCTTTTCACAGCTGACCCTTGTACTCTTGATCTTGTTAACACTAAGAATGTAAGTCTTGAGAATGTTTATTGAAAAGAGCCAAGTTTTCATTTTCATTCTTTGTTAAACACATAGCATTTTTCTCTTGAGCCAAAGGAAGCTTTTCTTGAGATTCAAATGGAAACTCTAGATAGCTCTTCAGTGCTTCAGAGACAATTCTCATGAAAAGCTCGACTTTCTTCATTTGGATAATTCTAAACTATAGTCTGCAGGACCCTGCATGACCTACTTGCTGTTTCGAGTCTCATATCCAGGCACAAGATGGCAGTCTCCTATATTTTCAGAAACTTTTTATTTCATTGCTCTATCATAATATAAGTTTTAAAAGATGTTTTTCAGGGCAATTACATAAATGCACATTAATAAATATCATCTACTGCAGTTGTTGGCAATGCAAATAGCTTTACTGAGATGATAGCTACCCAGAAATTCCTAAGTAAGGCTGAGTTCCCCCAGACTCATGCAATGGAATGATTCACTTGGAAGTCAGGAGTTATCGTCTGTCATCAGTGGTAAGATTCCTCTAGCCTCAGAAACATTGGGGTGTTTTCAAGTCTTCACAGGATAAAGTGCTCATGTGAAGAAGGGGGTGACCACCTAGGCAGCAGGCAGCTTCGTGTGCTTCACCAGAGAGTCACATGACAAGACAGCTCAGTGTGGACGGAGTGTGTGGTCAGCAGGGTGTCGAGATGGGTTGGGAGCTCAGACCCATCAGGGTCCACTGTATGCCATTCGAAGTAATCCGGGGCTTAATAGTTCCAGATACCATGCAAAGGTTTGATTTTCAGCATAGAAAACACATTATTGTTCTACTGTATAGAAGATTGAAGCAAGGGATATTTATATGGTTACATTTAAACCCACGTGAGAAAGAAATGCAAGCATCAGCTAAGTGAGAGGCAATTGGGAGGGAGAAGCACATCTTAGTGACTAGATGGGATATTCTACTAATTAGCTACACTGAGTCATTCAGTAGGCTTTCTAGAGAGGGAATGTTTTCATTCTGTAGTGTGAAGTAAAATAAATTGAAGTGGAACACTTTAATGGCAGTCAAGATTTTTCTCCTAGAATACACATTTATAAGAGGCTAGAATTCTATCTTTATGCAGTATTCCTTTCAAGAAAACAGCCAGAATCATTGTCCAGGCCATGGACACAGAGAGAGACCGTGGTCGAGGACTCCAAAGAACACTGAAGCTTTGATTTAACTCGACTAAAACGCTAAAGAGAAAAGAGAAGACTATTAATGAAAGCTGTTCTCAACCAAGACACTGGGTCAGATCACTTACTAGCAAAAGAGTACATGTCTGGGAACGTTCTGTTCCCTTTGTGGGACAACAACTTTGGAATTAGGAGGCTTCCTGTGAACAAGTTTACAAGCTCACCCAGAGTAGGATGAAGAACAGAAAAACTTTGTAGCATATTTGGGTTAATCCTGTGTTTTATAACCAGAGAAACAGCAGAACCATGTCTTCTATAGCCCTGGGCCAGGAAACGTGTGTGTGTGTGTGTGTGTGTGTGTGTGTGTGTGAGTTCTAATTTTTTTTT
>NW_022196897.1:61010472-61029201 GCF_008632895.1 Mastomys coucha
TCGAGACAGGGTTTCTCTGTGTAGCCCTGACTGTCCTGAAACTCACTCTATAGATCAGGCTGGCCTCGAACTCAGAAACCCACCTGCCTCTGTCTCCCAAGTGCTGGGATTAAAGGTGTGCATTACCACTGCCCAGCTGATTAGTTCTAATTTTCGTCTTTGCTCAGCTGTTCTTTGTTCTAGAAATAGAAATCGACAACACCATCATAAGCACAGAGGCTTTCTGGAGCTCCCAACAGCTTTCTGGAGATTGCTCAAGGTCCCGTAACAAAAGGTGGTGACTAGCTCTGAAGAGGCAGTGTTGAAATAATGTTTTGGTATTTGAAGTGAAGATAAGAGGGAAAAAAAAAGGTTACAGACAGGCAGGAAGATGTCAGTATCAGAAGCACTTGGCAGCAAACAAACAAACAGATGGCCTATGGATAGTTTGCAAAGATACAACCATTCAGGCCTTTAATGTATTAGACTGGGAAACCTGGATGGAAGTACTTATAACCCATGGGCCACCACGCAAATGTATGGTCACTCACATGACCATGGCATCCGAAACGCCTATGAGTAGTGTCATCTAATGTGCATCCCACTCACTGTTTGGGGCTGCTTTAGGCATGATCTGTTTTGGTTCTAACCAAACTTTTATGTTCTGTTGCCTTGGTGGTTTCCTTACGTTTTAAATCATTACAATATCTATCAGACATGTCTAAGGGACTTTAGAAAGATACAACATTATGAAGGAGGTAGGAGAAAGATTTTAAAGACAGAATGGGAGGAAGTAAGGTAGAGAAATAAGATGGAGAACAAGCTAACATTCAAAAAGATTTTTTTATCATTCAGTTAACTCAATCAACAAATACCCGTTGAGTTCCATGCCAGGTAAATTTCCAGGCTCATTAGAGCCTAGAAATCTAGAAATCAAAAATAATCAAGGAAATTAAATTTTGACTGTTGTCCCAAGTTCCCTAATGGGAGACGATTCTTCTCTGACACAGTTAAAATTGAGTACAAAGGGCTTGGAGCACCTTGACTCAGAGGGCTTATCCTTTCTGTTCCAAGCATGGAACTCTTCTCACACAGGATGTGATATGTTGGTTCACTGGTCAGACGGCTGATCATGTGTCAGCAGAGTACTTAGGAGTGATTTTATAGGCTTTTTTCTCCATCATGTCAAAAAATACACAGAATTGAGAAACACCCAACGACATTTATTTTGAAAAATGGACAACCCCACCCCAGTCAATGAACTGGAGGAGCAGCATCAGGAGTTTAATAGTGGCTTACTGTAGGATGAGAGGATTTGACAGAAGTCATCCATTTTTGGGAGACCTAGAACAAATGGGGAGTGGAGGCTGCTGTCACTGGCTTGGGGTTATGAGACATGTTTAACACTGTCCAGCTACACAGGGAACAGCTGAGGGGCCCACTCAGCAGGTGATCTGTCGGTTCAGGACAGACTCAGTTCAGCAAAGTTGCGAAAAGTCAAGTGTTGCTAGGCTTTTGCTTTGGTGGGCAAATTTCAGAAAAACAAGGGCCAGGGTACAGCAGCTTTGTAAAAGCAGCTTTGTGGGTTTTAAGAGCTCTCACAATCTCGGCTTTCTTTCACTCCTCGGTGGATTCACACATGCTTGAGACTGAGCCACATCATGCAGGCTTAAAATTTTGACTTTTATGGGCCTGTCAGATAATTCAAGGGTGATCTCTTGAAATCGAGTTTATGGGGACCAAGCTAACGTGGCTGATGCATAGAAATCATAACTGCTAATTTGCAAGTGTCATTGGTAGTGGAACCATATCTGTCTCTAGAATGTGTATGTTTCAGGGTTAGGAGAGACTCAGTGTTCTTTTTCCCTGTTGGGGGTTGAATTGTAATCACAAGGGGGCTTGATTAAACAAAACAAAAGCTAAACCAAACAAGTATTGGATTATATCCAATAGTATACCTTGATGCCTCTTCATGATGGAAATGATCTTGCCCAAGAGTTCTAAAAAACCAAGAGCTGAAGGTCCCCATGGGGGAAGGTGACTTCTAATCTTCATTTCTGAAACATTTCATTGTCTTTGCATTGGCTCTAGTTTATAAATGGTCAAGTGCTGGGGCGTAAAGAGGACTCCCAGCTCCCTGCATCACTTTGCGCATGTAGGTCATGTAGCCACTGGTAAGTGAAGCAAGCAGTGGTGGGGTAGGATTAATGTTAAAAGTACCTGTGAGGCAGCAAGATGGCTCAGCAAGGTAAAGCTGCTTTGTGGCTGTGCCTGACATCCTGAGTCCAATCCCCTGGATTCACACAGTGGAAGGGAAGAGAGCAGACAGCCTATCTCTGCAGGAGACCCTCTGACCTCCACATGTGTGCTGTGGTATGTGCATGTCCCCACCCTCACACTAAAACATATTATTTCTTACTACTTGTAATGAATGAAGAATCCTGTACTGTGCATCCCCAGTGAGCCTGCCTCTCATCAAGAAGACACTTAAGCAGGAGTTACCAAAAATAGAACGCACAAGCCAGCCTGGAGCTGGGAAAGATTGTGGAAAGAGGAGTCTGTAAGGATGCGTAATGCCAAGAGCATCCAGAAGTGTCTCTCAAGGTGGTCGCTTTTGTCTCTCATTTTTTCTCTTCTCCTTCCACAGTGCTAGGAGTAGAACCAGGGCACTCCGACATGCTAGGCAAGGGCTCTGCTGCTGAGCTACACCCTCAACTGTTAAGTATTTTGTGAACTCTCCTCTTAAGTCTCTGCAGCTACAAATCCTAGACATTGGCAAACTTCCTCTCTGTATCTCATCACGTTATGTGGGCGATGATGACTTGCAAAACCGAAACAAAAACAAACAAAAAACAAAGCCAAAAAACTCTGATAGCACATTAGCATTTTTATTGGTGTGGTCAATTCTGAAATCAATCATCCAGTTAGAAGAAACAGTAAACAGACACATAGGTGTCTATGTGTGTGTGGCATCTCTGTGCATGTGATAAATTAAAGAGGCCATGAATTTGAGAGGGAGTGAAGGATCTCTATGGGAGGGGTCAAGAGAAAGGAGAATGGCATAGTTATGTTTAAATTAAAATTTTATTGAAAAATGAGTAACTCTGCAATGAGAACAAAGGAGATGGTTTGAGGAGAGAAGGAAGGTAACAATATCTTTTCAAAGAGCTTTTAGGCGGAACCACCAGGAGCTCTAGGAAGCAGGGTTTTGTCTCGGAAACTCTTCCTTTCTGTGTGTTCAGCCTGAAGCCCTTAGCAGGTCTTCCAGGCCCTGCAGAGATGTTAGCCAGCATGTTAGAGTTAATGAATGCTGGCACGGTGCAACCACACAGGACCCTTCAGCTCCAGGAATCAGAGAGGAGGCTAAATTAGCCCAAATTCTAAACAGCCCCTATTGTTATTATGTATACGAAGTGTGGGGTTTGAAATTTCCCTTCCAGAAGCCTGTTTTATTGCATTATCTCCTCAACAGAGGCCAGCTTTGTTCTCTTTTGAAATGACTTCCTTTCAAAGCATAAGTTCAAGGAGCTGTCACCCCATAGGATGGTATGATTTACAGGGTGAATATATACTCAGTCGATGATTGGTTTCTAGGCAAATGTATACAAGCTAGTAATGGGAAATAGAAGAGGGAGAAAATGTTATTACTGATTTAGAACTAATTAATTTTTCTTACCTTGACATTGGCTAGGCTCTTATGGAAGCATTATGTCTGATTTTAACTTCCTAATGAAAACAAGAAGTGGGCAATTCAAAGACTGATTATGAGGGACTGGTTGTAAACGCGTTTTCCAAGGTGAAGAGAAGGCCTCTGCATCTCAGACTCTCTACTGACGTCAGCAGAACAGCAGCCCTCTCCAAACAACAAGCTTCCAGCCACCAGCACTGTCGCCTCTAGCTTCTAAGGGCAAGCAGCCTGCTTCCCATTAATTACCCTTACCCAGTTCTGTAGCATCTCCAGAAGATTCTACTGCTGGGTGATGGCCTGTTCTTGACTCATACGTCTCCCCTTCCTGTCCACCTATTTTTCCATTTGCCTCACTCCCTATTCCCAGTCATTGTTGCTCAAGCTGTTTGTAATTACTTTGAGATTCAAGTGTGTGACACAGTACCGGGACACAGAAGATATATATGATTATATCATGATTTATTAACGGATTTTCTTGGTGTGAAACAGTGACTTAAGTTAAAGTCACTTATAGGCAGATGAGTGAGGGATTATTGAAGACTGGCAACTCACAGAAGACATCTCCCTCCCTCCCCAGCAATCCTCATGGAGGGGGCATCTCATGAGCTCCTCCCTCATTCAAGCATAGAATATCTTGTACGGATCTTGTACAGGTTGTTACAGCTGCTGAGAGTTCAAGAGCTAAGTCATATCTGGAAGACAGCGATCCACGTTGACAACCCTCCACCCCTCCCTCTCACTCTTGCTTTCTAACCCGCTCCATTTTCAACTGGAGGGAGTGGCAGCGGTGGCCATTTAAGGATGAACTTCCCACAGTTCTTAATTCTTAATCAGCTTTGAGTTTCTGCCATAATGGCCTCCCAGTGCACAAAGAGGCATCATTGACTAAAGCAGCACTGTGGCCATAAACACAACAGGCACATCGTATCCAAAACAAAAGCTGTAGCTTTCATAATAAGGCTCACGGCCTCCCAACCATGGCCTTTTGCCCAAGCTTACAGCACTAGTCGTGAATTCCTTCTGTGGCGCCATCTTCAAAACCAACCAGGAGTCACTTAGTTAGCACTACAGCAATTGTGTCACTGTTGCATTAGGTGTCTTGTGCAGCCTAGCATGTTATTAGTGTTTAGAGTACCCATCTGATCAAACTGTTGATGGCACTGTTCCCCCAGCAGCCTGCATGTGGCCCTCTGCCTATATGAAACCTAGTTAGTAGGGAGAAAGTTTCCAGCTCAACCTAGATTGATTGCTCTCTGTGTAACCAAACATGAGGTATCTTTAGTAAAGTTAACTGATTTATGTTTATAGAAATGTTTGTAGATTAGGCTAGGTTAAGTGGCAGATTTTTTTTTTTTTGATAGATTTTTTTTTGTAGAAAGGCAAAGGCCATCTGTTGGTTTCAAATGCCTTGACATTACAAATGTACGTGTGGCATTAGTTTCCTATAGTAAAATAGGAATAAAATTTCCCCTAAGAAGTATATAGTCAGAGGCTATATTCTGAGCAGTACTTTTCTTATCTACATTTTTTATATGCATGATGCCCCATAATTCCACTTGGGAATATGAGTACTATGAGAACCTTTAGTGTTTCAATGAAGTCTACTTGACTATATATGTACATATGTATATATGTATATATATATATATATATATATATACACACATACTGACATATATATGTATGTATATATGTATGTGTATATATATGTCATTGTCCCCCCAGCAGCCTGCATGCGGCCCTCTGCCAATATGAAACCTGGCATATATATATATTTATCTATCTAGTGTGTATGTGTGTGTGTGTGTGTGTGTGTGTGTGTATGTGTGTGTGTGTAAAGTATGCCACTACATGTATGTGAAAGGCAGACTACAAATTGTAGTAATGAATTCTCTTCTTTCATTATGGGAGTCCTGAGGCTCAAACTCATGTTACCAGGCTCATCACCAGACCTTTTTCAATCTGCTGAGGCATCTCACTGGCCCCAGTGATTGAATATATTTATCTGGGAAGACTATGAGTCCAATATTTTCCTAGGGAACAGAAAAGTAATAAAAAAAACCAACTGAATAATTTTTTAGTTTATTAATCTTTAGTTTATTAATCCTGATAGTGGCTATAGATTATGCCTTACTCAGAACTTAAGGGAAACTGAAACACGAGAGAAATAAATGCATAGTCCAAAAAGGGTTTTGAAAAGAAATTTGATTTGTAAATTCAGTTCAACTGACATTTTAGACTTTCTCGAGATGGCAGAAATAATTTCACCCTCCTCCCCCATTTTATAGATGTGGGAACTGAGTCACCTTAAGAAACTTGTCAGATGCTTCAGTATGCTGATGCTGTACTCTAAGGTCCACCGATGCTCCCCCCTCATTCTAGCAGAGTAACTTGACACAAATACTTTAATTTTATTCTTTCTCCTCATGATTGCTCACACTTCTCCATCTCCTCCAGAGGTAAATCTGAAGCGTAGTGTCCAATGGTGACATAATAGATCCCAAATGGGAATTTCTTAACTGCAAAAGTGTTCAGAGCCTCTACCAAATGAGGTAACGTGCGAAACATCCAGGAAGAGCCTCCACCAAATGAGGTAACATGTGTGAAACATCCAGGAAGCACTTGGCAAATGGCAGATGCTCAGTAAAGATTCTTTTTTATTACTCTTTCTGTCTCGGTTCTAATTCAGAAGTTTGACATTTAATTATCCTTTTCAGTAGTTGTACTTTCAAAACAGCAACATTGGAGCAGTAGGCATGTCTTTCTCAATCATGTTCTTTGGAAGACCATTTATATTAAGCAAGCGATAGAGGATGGGGTCTTGGACTCACTGGGTTTGAGCAAGATTCTCTGAGACCCGATGGCCCAGGGGTGTTAGCTACTCTTGTAGTTGAGAGGCTGGGTTATAATCTGTGTTGAAGCTACATGGATTTTTTAGCAGCAGGTTTTGTACATAACAGGGAGTTTCTGGATCTTGTTAGCTCAGGGCAAAAAGTCATGCTTTGGAGCAGTTACCCCAGCAGGAGGAGGAGAGATGATGGTTAGTAATTGCATCAGGTTTTGCACTGTTGAGCAGATGTTCTTGCAGATAGATTTTTGGCTGGCATTTACAGAACACCACTGGTGAGTCTCATGATAGTGTCAGAGCCTCAGCAAGAGGAGGGGACAGCAGGTCTGAGAAACAGGGCAAGGAGGATGAGGAACAAAATAAGCATCCAGAGTTAAAATGCAACTTTTAAGGAGGGCTCTGCCAAGGTTTGTTTGAAAACAGCAATTCTGCTAGGTTGCATAATTAGATGTAACACACATCTGATAACTTATTCTGCTATTTAAATTTAAGAGTAATTTGGTAGTCCATCAGCATTGGACAACAGTAAATTATTTCTTTTTAAAATAAAGGATGATTTAGAAGACAGATGGGGGAGCTAAGCTTTGATTAGAATATAAAATTAACTAGTGACGTCAAAACTCATAGTGGCTAATGGAAAATAATGACCACGGGAATGTTGTAAAGCAATACTGAGAACTTGTCTGAAAAAATTCTAGCTAACTTCAAATCAGATCAAAATTAGGATGGTTAGCCATGAATGAGGTCCTGTTTGATGACAACATAGCTTTAAATAAAACAAAACAACATAGCTACTCCCTCTCGTTGGCTTAAAAAATCCTTCCAAATTGTTCTTCTTCATTTATATTATACAGATTTAAATCCTGTTCTCTGTGTACTCTAGGATATGAAATTATACTCCTTTCACTAGATCTAGCAAACCTGCTGTACCATAAAGTCTTTTCTATATAAAATAATGATTTTTTTGCAATATGTGTGTGTGTGAAGAAATAAATTCCCAACACATGTATAATTGTTTTAAAGTATATAGTGCTTCATTTTTCTATAGAAACATAAATTATTTAAATTTTTTTCATATATATAATATATATAATATATATATGTGTGCGCATGTGTATGAGTACATGTGTATGTGTACATGTGCACATATGTGTGTTTCTGGATGTGGGGCCCAAAGTTGATATTTACTGTACTTACTGAGGCAGATATCTCAGCTGAACGTAGATCTTACTGATTAGCAGGTCTTGCTCTGAGGATTCTCTATCCCTGTCTCTTACATGCTTCCAGCTGCTAGGTTCATCTGATTTTTACATTGATTCTTGAGATATAAAATCAGATGCTCACGTTTGTGAGGCAAACAATGTACCCACTGAATCATCTCCCCAGCCCTTAGAAACACGGATCTTAGACACTGAGACTGTCGTCATGGGCTATTCTGGTTAAGTGGCTGAAAACAAATGAAAAATGAAGGAAAGAGGGGAAGGGCTCTTGGTCTTATTGCTGTGAAAAGACGCCAAGGTGACCAAGGTATCTTATAGCTTCGGGGTGTTAAGAGTCTGTGACCATTCCAGCAGGGGGCGTGGCAGCAGGTATGGTGTTGGAACTGTAGGTGAGAGCTCACATCTTGATCTCCAAGTATGAGGCAGAGAGAGCTACCTGGGGATGGCATGGGCTTCTGAAATGTCAAAGCCCACCCCCAGTGACACACCACCTCCAACAGGGCCACACCTCCTCATCTTTCCAAACAGTTCTACCAATTGGGACAAAGTATTCAAGCACATGAGCCCGTTGGGCCATCTCATTCAAACTACCACAGAAGGTAAGGAGGGAAGAGGATTCGTTGCGAATGTTTGCTTTCAGTTTTCCAAATGGAACCTGAGTATTTATCTTAACACTAGCTTCAGGAGTGAGCACCAAGGGTGACTGAAGAGATGGCTCAGCAGTTAGTTCATAATGCCTACTGCTCTAGCATGAGGACCAGAGTTCACATCCTAGCACCTGTAACAGGCAGCTCACAACTGCTTGTAAGTCCAGCTCTAGAGGATCAGGTACCCTTTCTAGATTTGGCAGGCACATTCACACACACATGTGTTTGCACAAATTCACATAGGCACATAAATAATGACAATAAAAAATTAGTCTTTTTTTTTTTAAAGATGTAAACCCGAAATGTAATCTTTAGTATTGGCCAGAGGAAAGAAGCAAATCCAGAGTACTGCTAGCTCTTCACAGAGACACTTAATAAATCTTTGTATGGTGAATAAATGGGCCAAGAGTAAGAGAATGCACGCAGAGAGGTGCTACCTACGACTAACCCGGGTTACTCATTATCTATTCAAGTGTTTAACTGTCTCACCATATGCTCCAGACCGAGATGCAGGTGTAGGAGAAGATGAATAATATAAAGGGAAAAGGCAGACTAACAGGGAGGGAGACTTACATGAGGAGGGAAACGTGAGAAGAGGGTGGAGGAGGGGCTTGGTGGGAGGGATAACTAACACTAAGGATGCTTGAAAAAGCCACATGGAAACTTATGATTTTATAAGCTTTTTTCTCTCTGTCTCCCTCTCCCTCCTCCCTTGTTTAATTGGAGTTATCCCACACTCCTCCATCCAGAAGCCATACGATGTCAAATGAAAAGCCCAGAGCCAGGTGTTAGATACATCCCTTTAAGTTGTCAGTCAGGAGTATCCTAGAAGATACCCCGAACAATACAGGCTATTACAAGTGCTCTTTATTCTCCACCAAACTCGATGGTAAGTCCTTATTGCTGAAGACATTCTAGAAACACTTTCAACACAGAGCATGGAAAATTTCCCTATTGGCTAGCTTTCAAAGTAATGAAAAGCAGGCTTCTGAGGTATGTGGGGGGTAAGCAGGGGTGGGATTCATCATCTGTCTTACCTAACTGTGAACTCCATGAATTACAATAATGACTGGCTTTCAGGCTGTGCCCATGGTTGCAATAGTGGCATAGATATTGTGGGGTAACCAACCACTTTCTGGTTCTATTTAAGGCCTGCTCCATAAGAGGCAGCACATGGCTGGTTCTGTAAATCTGTCTAAGAATCCATGATTGGGGACCTCATAGGCCTCAGGGTGAGTCTACTACTGTCATTTTGTTGAACAGACATAGTATCAAGGTGACGTTTAAATTTATCTAAACAGTGTCTTCTGGATATGACAGAACCATATGAACTGATACCAACTGTGGTTCCTCACAAGATTAACCCAGTCAATATTTTAGTGTGGAGGGGGCAGGGACTCATAAGCCTCAATCCTTAAGTGAGAAACTATCGACAGCTGATGGCTTTTGGGGGAAGGGGGAATCCATTTTCTTTAAGAGTATGGCCCCTTTGTAGGCGAATCACATCCAGGAGGAAGTATATGGGCAGCACAAATTGGACTTGGCTGATCATTTAAAATAAATAAGAAGTGAAGTTGGGAGGTGGTGGATGTGTCTAGAAGTAGATAGGGGAGGAGTAAGGAGGCAAAGGTGATAAAAATATATTGTATGAAATTCTCAAAGAACAAGATATAATATTAAAAATAAAATTAAAATTAAAAATACACAGAAAAGGGAAGATATCCGAGTGGGACTGGATTATCAACTATGAAGATTAGCGTAAAAAAGGCTTTTCTGGGTTCATACTTCATGAGCAAATACCTATCTTGGCTACAGGAACCGTAGCTCATAGCCAGAGGATCACAGCTTGTACATGTGAATGTGGATCTGACTAGTATTGATCTCCAATTACTATTTCCAAATGCTATTGTTAGGAATGTACCTAATACGTATACAGTAAGGCTTCTTCAAATTGCTCCTTGGGTTAGGTATGTGGCTCAGCAGTATAGTGCCTACCTAGCCCATATGAAGCCCTGGCTTCTATCCCTAGCACTGCAAGTAAACAAAAATGGAATGGGCATTCAGTTCTGGTTCTTATGTAAAACTTAGTTACTTTACAAATTAGGGCTGTTATTAATAAAGATGAACTCTGAAATAAAGCTTCAAACTAGCCTGGGAAACTCTAACGATCCTTCCTAGCTTGTTTTTTTGTTTGTTTGTTTGTTTGTTTGTTTTTGTTTTTTTTTTTGTTTTCTTTTTTGTGGCTGTGATAAAACACTAACCAAAAACAAGTTGGGAAGAAAAGGGTTTTATTGGCTTATAGGTTACAGCCCTTCATCGAAGAAAGCCAGAGTAGAAGCTCAAGACAGAGGCCTGGAGGCAAGAACTGAAGCCGAGACCACGGAGGAACACATCCTACTGGCTTGCTTCCAAGCTGATGCTTCCCTACCCTCCTTCTAACAGCTTAGGCCTGCCTATCTAGGGATGGTGTCGCTCACAGTGGGCTGGGCTCTCTCCTACATCAATTAGCAATCAAGAAAAAGTTTCCCAAACATGCCCACAGGCCAATCTGGTGGAAGGAATTCCTCATTTGGAGTATGTACCGCGTTAACGACATGATGCTATCCAAGGATAATGGCTAATGTCACAAGTCTACTTGAAGTAAATTAATATAAAATGAGGGATCAATTTCATAATTAATACTGGAAATCCGAGCTTAAAGGTTAAATGAGAGTCATACGACCAATTTATTTTTTTTAATTGGTCTGCATTCCAGTCATCAACACCATGTGCCAAATATGAAAACAAAGGATTGATCAATAATGGATCTTGGGGTGTATTATTTCTGATCACACCATGACAACGTGACACAGTGTCCTTTACATGTCTGACCTTTCAACATAAATGTGAAGTTGATAAGTACATAGCAAATATTTTGGGGCTTCATCCATGCTCCCAAAGAACTCTTCTTATTCTTTGATGCTTACACACTATCTTTTGAAGTGACTGTTCTAGTATCAGACCTGAGCAGGTTTCACCTGTCCCCACCCTCATTTGTTCATGGCTTTGTCTCCTGACTCGAGCAGTTTCAGGCAAGCCTAGAGAGGACATGGACCTTCTCAGAAGGCAGTTCATTAGTGACTGTGTTCACATTCCCATGATTTTGGCTTTCTTTTCCAGACTTAGACCACCAGAGATTTAGCTCATTAATGTTTGGTTAATAGGCAACTGTTCTCAATTTCTTGCTCTATATCAGGCTTCAAGACTCTCATGTCAGAAGGAAAGGGGCCATTAATCCCCCCTTACAAACATGTACTCAAAGAAACATTGCTCCAAGTGGCTTTAAATTCCAAAGAAAATAGGATATGAAGAGATGCAAAACCTCTTTTCTTTTCCTACATGCATAATACTAGTTCCATTCTGCCACAATCTGAGGGGCCCTTATTTTGAAATGCCGATGCTGGCAAGTGGGAGTTTGACCATTATGAAAGTCGTATCTTTGCCCTGGCCTATACCATAGTAAACTGAATGACAGAAAAACAAATGTCACTTATTAGAACATTGAGGTTTACTGTTGAAGTGATTAACTAAGAATCATTTGTATGATTAAATGCTGGAAAATAATTTGCTTTCCCTGTGAACCTATAGCTTAGATCTCATTACACAGAAGTGCTGCACATTAGTTGAAGCAAATTAACATTCAAACACTTTCTGGAGTGGCTGCTAATCACAGGCTGTTAATTACTGTCATTACATTAGGCTTCTACAGAGACTACCCAAAGAATCATTCTCATGATCTTGGTATTTCAGAGTGATCTTCACCAATAAAAACACATGTCAGAGATACAGAAATTGCAAATTGCTGAAACTGCTGACAGGGTTGGAAATTCCGCTGACTATAAGCACCCATCTCATGATGGATGCATTCTTGACACAGTTTCAGTGTTTGGACTTAGGAAATAATGAGTATCAATGTCCTAGCAAGGGAATATGCAAAGATGAAGAAGCCCTTTTGTATCCTTAATTAAGGAAAATAGTAGCAGAACTCGTTCACAGATAAGTGACTGTACATAATAATCATGTATTTATGTAAGGGAGTGCTATGCTATATTACTGTAGTGGCAATTAGATTTTCACAAAGTCGTTTTAATAAAAGGCATACTTACATAATAAATAAACAAAACCGCTCATTTTCATGGCAGGCTCTCTAATTATACACTGGCTCGAAATAAAATGTTCTGCGATGCTAAGTTAAACATATAGAGTCTAGTTGCCTCCTACAGCACTCCCCAAATCTTTTCACAGATCCACAGTTCCGGTCGCCCCAGGAACTCCTCTAAATCAGGAGAGACTATTTGTGCATTTTGCCTGTTCTGTATAAGGGAGGGATCATTGCAGAATTTAGAAGTCAAGACTTTCCATATCCACTAATCTTTCTTTATTGCTATCAATAAATTTTCTGCTGCCAACAATTGGGATCATCCCAACGCCAATATTTTGAGAACTCAGGTGACCATTAACATGTTGGTTTGGGCACAATCCAATTCCTCTACAGTGGATATGTTAAAGAAGCCCAAGCCACAAACCTCGGAGGATCTCTTAATTATGGTACAAACAAGGTCTCCTAATTCTGGCTTCTCAGCCATCCATTAATTCATTCATCAAATATGTATTAAATGCCTTGCTTGTGGAGGGCATTGCATTAGATACTGTGGGGGTGTAAAGGTGAATTAGATATGAAACCTGCCTTGGAGGAACTTACAGATTAGTATGAGACAATAAGCCTTTCAAGGTGAGCCTCTGCTTCCAGGAGGACAGAGTGAGCATTTGTGGATGGACCTGGGTCAGTCTTTCCCAGACCCAGCGGCTGTGGCACAGTGAGAGGGCCTGATGTGCAACCTGTGTGTGTGGTCACCTCTGTTCTAATGCAATCCTGTTCCTGAATATGCAGGTAGAGCTCTGTTTCCTAAGGGCTTACAGAGACACGACCATAATTATATATTCTTTTTTCCTTTCTTCCTTCTTTCTTTCCTTCCTTCCTTTCTCCCTCCCTCCCTTCCTCCCTTCCTTTTCTTCCCTCACAGAGTATATGGTCCAGTAGGGAATACAGATTAGTAGATGAGCACTATTAATCTATTAATACGTGTGTCCTCTGATGAGGTACATTTAGCATGCAGCATGAGTGCATGAGGAAGGCTTACAGACGTGAAGAGGGAGGTTAGCTGGGATCTAAAATGAGCCTTAGTGGAGTTTTGGGGAAGGGATTCCAGTGTGGTGTGTTGGAGAAAGCAAGTGAATTTCAATATGACTCATCTCTGGAATGCAAGGGCAGGAGGGTGATAAATGTCTGGTGCTGGAGAAGAAAGAGCTTGTCAATAACATTAAGATGTCTGTAAATTACATCCTATAAAAAATTACTGATGTTTGAGGACAGGGAATGGCACAGTCAAGTGTGTATGTTTAAAAAGGTCACTCTGGATTCTTCTAGAGAGTATACTGGAAGGGGCAATCCTTGAGGCAGACGTAGCAGTTAAGCTTGTAAAAAGAATAGGGATCATTCTCATTCCACTGAAGAGGAAGTAGACGCAATGGGTGGCTGTATGCACAGTGGTTGTTTCAAGAGGGGAGGGGAAGTTGGGGAAGACTCTGGGGCTAAGGAGCTGGAGCTACTGGTTATTTCCACTCCTGAGTGAGGAACACAGACGCTTTGGAGAGCTTAGTGATTAGTCTGCTTTTGAATGTTGACTCTGAAGTTGACTTTAAGGATTTTCAAGTAGAAATACCCAGCAGTAGGAAGTGTGAGTCACAGAAGGAAGAGCCAGTCCTCACCATTGTCCTTTGTGTTTGCTTTTAGCTGTTTGGGTTCACTACATTTCATCTACAGAGGCGGAGATTAAAGTCATTGCTTTGCTCAATAACGTTTCTCTCCCAGCATGTGTGCATACCTTTTAATTATCTTGCTTTATGTATTATTAAATATAGGAAATTGTGCTCAGATATCATGGGCTTAATTTAAACTGACACAAGCAAAAGACATTGCAAATTAAAATTGCTATGCTTCTCTTTAATGCTCTTAAAGTTCTCAATTCTTAAAAAGAAATTTAAAACAGGAAGTGGTTATGTTCTTCTCTAGAAGGAGTACTTAAAGAATCTGCCCAATCTTGAGGTAAGTTCATCACATGGTGTCAAAGGGGAATGTGTATTGCAAATAAACACCAGCTTTTTGTTATCACCTTCCTTTCTGACAGCTTCTGTAGTCATAAGAGACTTTAAGGGGCTCCAAATCCTGGGTTAGGTTTCAATCTTTAGATGGTTCACTGGAGTTTTCTTTATTTTTTTCCTCTATTGAAAGTCCTCTCAGCATCTAAACCCATGCCACAGTGAGGGGAAATTTGGAACAAGGCCAGATTTTCTGGGGAAAAGCTATGAAAATTAAGTGAGTGACTGGAGTCTCTAAGATCTGCCATAGGTAAAATTAAAAGACTCCATTCAGAGCAGACCTATGAATATGTAAGCTCCTACACAACGGTATTGAACAAATGGAGTTGTCTAACACAGGTTTTATACCAAGGCTAGAAACATCTTCTTACTCTTGCCAAGTCAGCATACCATGATTCAGTCTGATTCAGTCTGTCTGCCTGGCCAAGAGGATGTCTTGACAGTACCCCATGAGGGCTCCCGGAGTCACAAGCATGCCAAACTCTCAGACCAGTCGCGTCTACTTCCTATTAGGTGGAATAGGAATACTTCTATTCTTCTTCCAAGCTTAACTGCTATGTCTGTCTCAACAGGAGATGTTCAGCCACTTCTTAGATTGGGATGATTCCATCTTCACCCCCTTTCCCCAGACACTAACCATTGGCAATGTAGAGAACAGCCACATGACAGAGCTACGTTTATAGTCTGCTATAGGGTGTATTTGCCTTAACTCAGAGCCATGAGATGTTTCGAGGCCAGGATCCTAGTGCCTGAGCTGCTGGCTTACCCACAGAGTTTGAATATTAAAATCAATAGTATTCAACCGGACTCCTCTCATGGCTGACTGAGGCTTCCAGGTGTTATTGCTGGGAAATGGAGCTCAGGGGTGGGATGTTAGGAAGTTTGGGGTAAGAACACACTGAAGAGTGGTGTGCCAATGATTAAGAAAACAAGGATTCCATCTCAGACTTCTAGGTATTGGGAAAAGAACTTGGGGGCAAGAGATGTAAAAGCATTGGAACACTTAGAGAGAACAGAAGGCAAGTATTGAGTTGAGGATAAGGATGGCTCAAAAGTAGAGAACTGAAGTAAGAACGAAGATTGTAAAGACACCAATAGTGGAGGGTCCTAATTGTGTTGTTAATGTATACAGTAAAGACTCATATATTTATCCAAGTTACAAATGAACACCAAAGGTAGTCCATTTAAATTCTTGAAGCCATGCCCTTTCTTTTGTTGTGTCTTATCATCATTATACAACTCCAGAAGGGCAGATGTTCCCCCACAACCAAGGCCTGGATCTATCACTGCCATGTGCTTTAATTGGTTCCAATACTCACCCGCAGAGACACTGGCCAAACACAACCAAAGCAAGCTAGGTCTCAAGCATAATTACATTTGTTAGTGAGTACCACGCACTTACTTGAGTGACAGGCTTTAGTAGGGATGTAAATATTAACAAGTCTCTTGTTTCTTCTAAACATTATTGAATAACGAGGCATTTGTACTTCAGCACAGTTGAAGCAATTTATTAAGTCAGAGTAACTCTCTTTTGTGCCAGATTAGAGTAATAAGCATATTCTTCTATGTGGGTTCCAGTGCAGACAAATTTATACAACTTCCCTCAAATCTTGATGCTCCAATCTTCCAAACGCAAATTGGTCTAAAAAGATATTTCAAAAGAATTAATTCCATGCTAGCTAAGCCTTTTTATGAGGGCTGGGGGACAATGAAAGAAAATCTCAGTCCTTTAAAAGTTATATCTACAAATGTTCTCACAGATTTACATATATGTGCTTTAATACATATATATGTAAGTATATCTGAAGCCCATGGACTTCTTTGTATTATCCACATAAAATCCCTCTAAACCATCTTCACATATACTGCAGTATGATTCTCCATTCTCCATCTGAGACAAGAACACCTTTCAGGTCCAGCCTACTCTGGGGATGCTTCCTATGGTAGAAGATATATTTTTATCTGTTATATCCTGCACATGTCCAGGGTCAGACCTGATTGGGCTATTGAAGGAATGAAAAAACAAAAACAAAAACAAAACCTGACAGTCACAGAAGAGCTGGGGTTGGGTGGTCTAGGCTCTGAAGTAGAGAAGCCACAGCACCCAGGAAACTTGGTGGGTTTATTATACGTAGTTGGACTGGAGGCAGGATTATTGCTTACAGCCTAACCAGGGCAGCTTATGGTATCTGTGGTATACAGTTAGATTAAGGAGACAGGTTAGCTAGTCTGTAGGGGAGCAGTCTTCAGGCTGTAAACATCTAGAGGGAGAAGACTATGGTGAACATTTTCTGCTCATATTATCAGCATCTACATAAAGATTAGAGGAAGGCTTTCCACCCATCCCTCTGAGCCTTATCCTGGGAGGAAATGAGATGGGTGTGCCCTTGTCAACAACACACATGCACTCAGGACTGCCTCCCTCAGGGTTTCCTCATCTCCCCACACTTGTCAGCACGTAAAACCTGCTGTATGAGTGTGAATTCCAGTAAGAACCAAATCTTCTGGTCCATTATTCATATTATCTTCTATTTCATTCCTTAGGAAAGACAATATTTCCATATTTGAGTCTTAACTGGCTTTCCAAGATTTCCTTTATTCTTTCTTTCTTTCCTCTTTCTTTTCCTATATGTTTTCCTTTAAGAACACACTGAAGAATGGTGTGCCAATGATTAAGAAAACAAGGATTCCATCCCAGACTTCTAGGTATTGGGAAAAGAACTTGGAGGCAAGAGATGTAAAAGCATTGGAACACTTAGAGAGAACAGAAGGCAAGTATTGAGTTGAGGATAAGGATGGCTCAAAAGTAGAGAACTGAAATAAGAATGAAGATTGTAAAGACACCGATAGTGGAGGGTCCTAATTGTGTTGTTAATGTATACAGTAAAGACTCATATATTTATCCAAGTTACAAATGAACACCAAAGGTAGTCCATTTAAATTCTCGAAGCCATGTCCTTTCTTTTGTTGTCTCTTATCATCCTAACATGACTAAAGTAGAAGTACTCATCCACTTATGTTAGTAAAAAAAGATGCATAGAGAGCAGAGTTCTCTTCTCTTGCTGCTTCATGTGAGAGGGAAAAGATAACTCCTCTCATTTTTACATTCTTGATATTGATGTTCCTGTTAGGATAAAGCAGTGAGGGGTGGGGGGTACCTTTGGCAGCCCATGCAAGCTGTGCCATTGAGATATTACACCATGGGGAAGGGGGAAACTGAACGTCCATCTTGGAGTGGGGACATGAGGGAGAGATAGAGGCAGAGAGGGGAAGAGAGAAAATGAGAAAAAGGAAAGGGAGAGGGAGAAACAGAGAGAGAGAAAGTGGAAACTTAAGTCAGTTATGTTGGGTGGTGTTTTGTTGGGGGAAATACATGTAGGAACATTTCACTGAATTAGACATGGGTGAAAGGATGTTCTGTTAAAGCAAACACATGAGATGATGTGTGATGAGGAACTCTTCACTAACTTCACACATATAATGGCCCACCTTACATTGCATAGTTGAGCTCCCTTTTTCAGGACTTCATAGAGACAAACACAGGAAGAAACTTCTGGTGGTGTGCTGTGTTTTCTTGCAGCTACCACAGACTCAGGCCAATTATCAGAGTGATGTCAGCTGAGAAAAACATGCTGAGGCTAGCTGTGCAATGCTTGTTGGTCTTGAGTCTTCGCTGATCTTCGTTTCTCTGAGAGAGGTACAGCGGAGAATTTTTCCTGGTGTTCCTGGTGGCTCTGGTCCCTCCTGCTGAGTGGTGTCTATTTGGCTACAATCTGGCTGTCTCTGCTAGGTCGTGCCACTGCTGCTGATTAATGCTGCTATCCCAACTCTACCGAACTGGACTGCTGGTGTATCCGTGAAGTATTTGGGAGTGGATTGAGCTGCTGCTGCTGACCTGTGAACTGAACTGCTGATTTCCTGACAACACAGACGGGATTTGCTCCAAAGAACAATTTCTAAAAGGTCCACCTTCCCCATATCCTTTCTTTTTCACCTGTGGTGAGTAGTGAGCTAGAAGAGAGGTTAAAGCATTTAAAAAACATCATTAAAAGTAGGCTTTAAAAAATTAAAGTTACTAAAATTATTAGCCCAGAAGTTTGGAATATAGGAAGAACAACCCACATTCCACAAGGAACTCAAGAAGAAGGA
>NW_022196897.1:61029865-61033135 GCF_008632895.1 Mastomys coucha
GAGGGGAACGAGGAGGGAGAGGGAGAGGGAGGATAAACAACATCATGTCAAACCAGTCCAGGTTACGCATCTGAGTCCCTTCAGACCATTTCTCATTTGAGTCTCTTCTCCACTGAGAGCAGGGGATGAAGCTTGCCAGCCCTCACCTTGTTTCTGTATTACTCGCCAGCCCTTCTGCAGAGAACATGGGTCTTGTAGTCTAAGTGCTAGCTGGCCTTAGATTCCAAACCCAGAATGTGTTGGGGAGTTTGACAGAGCCACTATATTTTATGTTGAGGTTGTATTCTCAGAAAAACCCAAATTGTAATAAAATATTTACAAATAATTAGTCATAGTTTGGCTAACTGTTGAAAGTTGATATTTTCTTAGATCAATTATTCAACACTTTCACCAAAATATTGATGTAACACAAATTTAGATATGCAAATGGCACAGGCCTTATTGGATTGATAATTATATGGAGGAATTTTCATGTGATATAGCTTCCGAATTACAGGAAAGCTATAAGAATAGTATGAGAAAATATTTATGTATCTTTATTCATGTCCTATGTCTTTGTATTAGCTCACCCACATGTTAACAGGGGACATTTTCCAGCTATAGCTTCCATGACTAAGCTCCAGTTTAAGTTGCATTTGTGTGTCACTTCTAACCTTAGAATTTATTGATAATTCTTGTGTAAATATTATTATGCTTGTAAATGACTATTTTAACTCAGTATTTCTATTTGAATTTAATTATTTAAAAAGGCCTTATTTATTTTTCATCTATTTATCAGAACCAATGTGAATGTAATCTATTATTTACTGTAAATGTCTAGGGGAAGAAAGCTATGGTTGATATATTTTGCTCACATTGTTACTATTCACCCAATCTTAAATTGTACCAGGTCTGGCAATTTGAGATCTCTTAAAGCTGGTTTAATTTCCTCTAAGGAGGTGCTATGCCTGCCAGTGTGAAAGGTTGTATAGTAACCTTTGTAAGATTTTTTTGAGCCGAGCAGTGGTGGCACACTCCTTTAATCCCAGCACTTGGGAGGCAGAAGCAGGCAGATCTCTGAGTTCGAGGCCAGCCTGGTCTACAGAGTGAGTTCTAGGACAGCCAGGGCTATACAGAGAAACCCTGTCTTGAAAAACCAAAAGCCAAAACAAAAACAAAAACAAAAACAAAAAACCCAAAATTTTAATAAGTAAAGAACATAGTATGCATGGAATATGACCATGTAATTTCTGGCTTTCTATAATTTCTTTAAAATATTGTTTGTTCAAAGAATTATGGGCAATCAGAGCAACTGCTATAAATGCAGGCCCCTAAGGTGGAGTCAACTGGTAATTTAATTACTTCAGAGATTCCATCAAAACGGACAGAGAGTAAGCTGATGAAAATCCAAGAGTCCTAATGCTTCTCCTTCCTGAAGATCAGCCAAAAGAGAGAGTGAAAAAAGGTCTTGAGACAGGGACTCACACTGTATGGAGTTCAGGCTGTCTTTGAACTTGAAATGTTCCTTGCTTCAGCATCTGAATGCTTGCTCTTGCTTTATTCTTCCCTACCCAGTGAAGTTATGGCACTTATTAAAGACTAAACTTAGCAGTGGCCTAGGAAAATGTGCTCTCTAAGAACAAGCAACATGAGGAAGGTTTACATGATGGGCTGACATTAGAGCAAACATTTGCATTTATTAATTCACTTCACATGACGTGAGGTTCACGTGAGTCATGTGTTTGCTGAAGACTTGACAGTTTGCCCGGCTTTGCTAATTTTCAGGTTCCTTTATTATGCTGACTCGCCAGATTGGCTCTCAAGGTTACATCGTTTTCTTTCTATTCCTTCTTTTCCCCTTTTCTTTTTCTTTATCTCTCACTCTCTTTCCCTTCCGTCCTCCATCTTTTCCTCATCCCTGCTCCCTTTCTTTTTTGTGTGGCACTGGGGCTTGAACCCAGGACCTTATACTTGCCAGGCAAGCATGCTGCCACTGAGCTATATTACCAAGCCTTTTAAAATCTTGTTTTTAGACCGAGTATGGCTACATTGCCCAGCCTGATCATAAGTTTGCAATTTTTCTGTCTAAGACTCTCGAGTAGCTGGGATTATAAGGCCTATACCAGCAGGCCCAACCTAGGCATTTTATTTTTATTTTTATTTTTTTAAATATATTCTCTGGAATTCTCCCTACCTGCTACCACTTTTGGAGCTGGCCTTTTGAAATTTCAATTTTTTTTTCAGTTCTGTAATTCTATGGTCTTTGAAATAATAATAGCTAATGGTTCTAGACAGCTTGCCCCATGTCTTTACTGCTCATCTTTTTGCTGCTCCAGCAACTCTAAAATTATTATCACTTTTGAAATAATCTCCTCAGTTCAAAAATGAGAGATGTGAGGCTTGAGCCATATTAAATAACCTACCTTGGAGAAAATCATGTTGGTGGAACTTGTATTAAAACCTGGCAAGGTGGCTCTAAGCCTGTTTGTGTAACCACTGATGTCCCACTAGAATTTAGTAGAGGACATCTGTCTTGGCTAGGCTTTTACTGCTATGAACAGGCACTATAACCAAGGCAACTCTTATAAGTTCAACATTTAATTGGTACTGGCTTACAGGTTCAGAGGTTCAGTCCAGTATCATCAAGGTGGGAACATGGCAGCATCCAGGCAGGCATGGTGCAGGTAGAGCTCAGAGTTCTACTTCACCTGAAGACTGACTTCCAGGCAGCTAGGATGAGGGTCTTAAAGCCCACACCCACAATGACACACCTATTCCAATAAGGCCACACTTCCAAATAGTGTCACTCCTTGGGCCAAGCATATTTAAACCATGACAACATTCAAGTATTGCTAGCAGAACTCTGGCTCCCATAGATATGTCAGTTTTCTTTTTTGGAGCTGACCAGTGAGTAACAGGCTCCTAGAGCTGGAACAAGTCATCCTCTTCAAGGATGGTCAGTTCTCAAGTAAGCGGGTAAGTTAGGGAATGAACATCAAGGTGGCTCATAGACATTTCACTGCTTTCGTATATGATGACTGTGCCTCTGAAATCTGTCCCTGATGATAGTGTTCACTGTCATGGAGAAGAAATAACCAATGAAGTCATTAATTGGAAACGAGATAGTGACACCAGCATCAAGATGTTGTAGATAGCCTTCCAAGCAGAAACATTCACAGACTATTGAAAGTTATCATCTTCAAGAAATTTAGCTGTGGGACAATGGTGGCGCACGCCTTTAATCCCAGCACTTGGGAGGCAGAAGCAGGTGGATTTATGAGTTTGAGGCCA
>NW_022196897.1:61033320-61042921 GCF_008632895.1 Mastomys coucha
AAAATAACAAACAAACAAAAAAACCAAAAAAAAAAACCAAAACAGTAAAACATGGATTCTCTGGTCATGCTCAGTAGAACTCAGGAGTCAGGCTAACACAGAGGTTTAACACATAGGCTCTAGAGTTGAACAACTATGTCTAAATTCTGGATTGGCCAGTTCTGGGCTTGAAGACCTGGGACAAGTGACCTAATTGTTGCTTGCCTCAGTTTCTTTGTATGATTTCCTCTTTGTAATCTTTTTATTCCTGCTCCTGTTACTTTCCCTGATCTTTCAGGGTTGGGTTTGAATAAGAATCTGATAATAAGTGGTTAGAATGTACACTATAAAAAGTAATCTAGCTGATTATTCAATTTTCCAGTCAGCCCACTCTCAGATACAGAAATACTTATTTAAGGAACTATTCCAGAACTATATAACGGCTTCCACCTGATACATGCTTTACTTTCTGTCTTAAACATTCTAAATGGGTGCTTCTTATTGGTGGTGACTACAGAAGGCTCAGGCAGGGTCCATCCTGAGGGCTCACCATCTTCAATCTTGACACTCAAATCCACAGTGCTGGTCTGGATCCATCTGGTAGAAGGTGAATGAACATGGAGCAGGCAGCTGGGAACTTGGAAGTGGTTCGCATTACTGCTCCTATTCTATGGGCCAGAGTTGAGCCCCAGCCACCTTTAGTGTAGGAAAGACTGAGAATAAAGTCCAGCTGTGTGTTGACAAAGAGAAAAAGGTCATTTGTCACTCTCTGTTATGATCAGGTAACAAAATTATAAAGTTTAGAGAAAAAATGGTAACAATGACACAACAAACAGCTTCAGACAGATTTTCATTTTTGTATTTGCTGTGCTTCAGATGGCACCACTCCGACGTGTGTGTTAAATATTTAATCTTCAGATTCACATTTTATGGTATTTGGAGGTAAGGCTCTTGAGAAGCAGTTAGAGTAAGATATGACCACAATAGTAGCCCCTGTTCCCATAATTCACTGATGCTTATAAGAAATAGGTGAGAGCCCTGATTTGGCATGTTTGGCCACCCCACCATGCAACGTCCTCCATGTTATGATATTGTCAAAGGACCTACCCAGATGTCAGGACATTGTTTTGAACTTCCAGGTCTTCAGACCTATAAGCTAAGTAAGTCCCTACTCTTTATAAACTACCCAGCCTTTGATATTCAATTATAGTAACTCAAAGTGAACCAAGACAGGATTGTTGTCAGGAAGTCCCCATTCTCTCTCCATTGCCTTCCCAGTCTTCAGGCTGTGCTGCCTGTCAGTCAGGCCTGATCTGACTTTAGTTACTAACAGGAGACTTTACTATGTATATTTTCATCAAGCAACTATGACATTGTATCAACTCTGCAAAAAAAACCCAAAAAACAAAAAACAAAACATTGATGTAATACTAGTGATGGCAAAGATCAGCACAGCAGCATGACATTCCCACTACCCAGGGTGTTCAGAGGCCACTGTGAGGATGCTGCTACACACACAGCCCACGGAGAGAAGCTTCCTTTCATATACTCCAGCAAGCATAAAATACATGCTTGCATTTGATTCTAATATGTGTTAATTATGAACATCAGCTCCAAGCAAACGAAGCCATAATAATTAAAAACCATCTTTTCATCTTAAAAAACCCTCCCACCCTAAAGTATTTATGTGGTCTAATAAAGAAATAAAAAAATAGTTATAACAAAGCTTAAATAATAACCTCTATTAAAGTAGTATATTCACTCTATAATATGTAATTATGGTGCACTTAAATAGTAACAGACATAAGAACAAATCCATTTAATGAGCAGCAACAAAATAGATTTGTATTGTGAATGTTGCTGTTTTATTGTTTCTATTTTCCTGTGTATGTGAGTTATGAACAAATACAGTTTTGGTAAGAGACTTCCTTTCCTTAAATATTTATACTTGTCAACATCTGGGCCCAGTGAGATGGCGAGGTAGGTAAAGGTGTTTGGTGCCAAGCCCGAATTTCATCCCTGGGACCCACATGGCAGAGGGAGAGAATTCCTCCTGAGAACTCATATGTACACCATCACACCATGGTATGTGTACACACACACACACACACACACACACACACACACACACACACAGAGTAATTTAAAACAATTGAAAGAAAATTTCAGCAGCTGCTATACCAGAGCCCAAACATAAAATAAGGGTCATTTAATATACTAATTCCAATTAATTCTAGTAAGTGTTTGTAACAAGGCACAGAGAAAATTTGTGTGGCTTTGTTCAAGCTCACTAGGAAGAGTAGCATGATTGATTAGTAATGTCTGTTCTGGCATAGAAATTGGGAACAGTGGCATTTTTGTCAAATGTTTTTCAAGCATAGTTACATTTTCAATAAGTAGACTATAGCCAAAATAAAAAGGATGTAAAAGAAGGATAATTTTGATTATTCCATTGGAACTAAAATGTGTTCTTCTAATTTTAGGAGTCAATAGGAGATGAAAGAAAACCTAGAATCAGAGCAACGTGGTAGTTGAAATTACTTGCACTTCTTTTATAAGTTGGTTCTTTGTCTCTTGATTTTATTTCCTTAGGTCATCAAAATGTAGCTGAGTCACCAAAATATGTAGCAATTTTAATAACTTTGAATTGCATATCTTAAATATTTGGCTTCCACAAATATATGCAAACAACCCTATGTATACCATTTAGTGTGAAAAGAAAAAATTAGAAATTCAAATATTTACTTGTTTAAGGTCTTGAGAAATGAAAAGAGACCAAATATAAAAATCTAAAGTAAACTCATAATTTAAAGAAAATGTTTAATGCAAGTTTGCTCTTTTTCTTAAGTACAAAATTTATAATGGAACCTTCTGCAGTACACAAGCATTTCTGGGTCAGAGTCAGAACTGATTTGAGGATTTGGCAGTTTAGAGCTGATTTGCACCAAAAGCATTGTCTCTTCCATGTGTGTGTGTGTGTGTGTGTGTGTGTGCATGTGTGTGTGTGTATGTGTGTGTGCATGTGTGTGTGTATGTGTGTGCATGTGCGTGTGTGTGTGTGTGTGTGTGTGTGCGTTTGGGGGTACTTTGGATTAAATCACACATAGTGTTCCCCTTGACCCCCTAACCACCTAGTCCCTTTTCTCTAGTAAATGTCTTCCCCTTGGTGGAAGGTCTTTACTACAGTTTGACAAATTGGATTTATCTCGACAATCTATCATTAGTAATATGTCTACAATGTCCTGGTCTGAAGGCTTCCCTTCCTGCAACAGGGCTCACTAGCTTCATTTATCTCTGTTGACCCAAGAGCTGCAGGTACTGTACCGGAGGTTAATTTTCATTACTTTGAGCAGCATTTTTATTTTCACCGGTTCTTAGCTTTGTCTCTAAAAAAGGGAAATCACTTGCTCCTCTCATTTGAAACTTACAGTTTCAATTATATTTAAGTCAACCACAGTCAGGTGGTGATGGAGCACACCTTTAATCCCAGCACTTGGAAGGCAGAGGCAGGCAGATCTCTGAGTTCAAGGGCAGCCTGGTCTTCAGAACCAGTTCCAGGACAGCCAAGGCTATGTAGAGAAAGCCTGTCTTGAAAAAGAACTAAGAAAAATAAATAAGTAAGTCACACCAGCTTTAGAACTCAGATACAAGGGAGGTTTTATCATCATGTATGTCTAAATCTCATTAATCTTTATTTGCACAGCTCCATTGTGATGCACAAAGCTCACTTGCTGTGTCTCTGGTTTTCATAATGCTTGTTACTCTCCCATGTTAGAGAAGACCTGAATTTGATTTCTCTTAACTAGTGGCTTAAGTTAGGGTTCAATTTTATACGCTCCTCACGGAACATGACTAGTGATGGTTGTGGTGGTTAAGATAAGGATGCTGCCTGTATAGGCTCAGATGTTTGGATACTTGATCCCTAGTTGGTGTTGTTTGGGAAGGTTTAGGAGATGTGGCCTTGTTGAAGGAAGTATGCCACTAGAGGCAGGTTTTGAGAATTTAAAGACCGTATGTCACTTCCAATTTCTTCTCTCTGCTTCATGTTTATTAAGTTCAAGACATGAGCGCTCAGCTTTCTGTCCTGCCACCATACCTGTGCTTTACTGCCACTCCCTTCCCACCATTGTGGGCTCTAATTTGTTGAGGTTTGAACTGTTGCTATACATCGTAATGCTAAATCCTGTACCTAAAATCTAGGCCTCCTCGTGACATCTCACATCTCACGTTTACAAGCTTTTGATGTGCAAATCTTGTTCCTTGTTCCTTGATTTAAAATTATTGGTTAAATAAAAATGGCTACAGCCAATTCACAGAGGGATTAGAGGTGGGTAGGTTTTGAATTACCTGGTTAGGGGTAGACAAGAGACAAGAGTGAGGAGAGACCAAGAGGAGAAGGAGGAAGAACAAGAGGAGAGGAGGAAGTCACCATGAGGGGAGATGAGACCATGAGCACATGACCAGGAGAAACAGCAAGTATCTGGGGTATACCACTGGGGAGGTAGCCAGGTTGGCAGTTAGAAGAGTTAGGTTAGGGTTATCCCCCAGTAACTGTCAAAGCCAAATAAAGTAACCCTGAGTCTCATTTATTTGTAAGCTAGTCATGAATAAGCTTAGATTGGTTCTACTACTCTATTCTCGGGACTCGTAAATCCAGGTAAAGCCTACCCTTCCTTCCATCATGGTGTCAAAGCTACAGAAAAGTAACTAGACAATGATGCATGGGGAAGAGTTATTGATGGCAGTCATGAACTGACTGCTGGAACTCTCACATCCTGGAAACCTTAACGTCACCTATCACCAAGATGGCAATCTCTCCCCACAGTCTGACTACCACTGTTCTTTAGTCTCAGGTACTTCCAGTTACTCAAAGACCAAAAGGTAACTACGGACTTTTAGACTTATACTAAAATAGAGAGAGCCAGAATCTAGACAATAATAAGGAAATAGAACGTGTTGGAGAGCAGTGCAGAAGGACTATTATCCAGCTCTTTAATCAAACCCCGGGCATAAATTTCTCTTTGAATGCTCCAGTTTGATCTACTGCACACACGCCAGTATGAGCATGAGTGTGTGTGCGTGTATAAAGAATAAAATATTTTTATTTTCCTTCACTGCTAAATAAAGCTCAAATTGTCTTATCGTTCTAAGTTCTTTTGAATAATTGATTTTTTATTGCCTATAATTGCCAATTTGTTTTTTTTATTGATAATTCATTTCATTACATGAGTAGGGACCTCTGCGGGGCAGGAGGTGGTGCCATCTGTAGAAGAGCTAAAGAGACACTGTTAGAGAGCCAAGGGTGAGCCAGAAACCAACCAACAAATGGCTGGTCAGTGGTGAAGCATACCAAGGCCTCTCCTGATGCCTGGCACTTTGAGACATGCAAATCAATAACAACCAAAGTGGATTATGACAAGGAAATATTGGCTAGCTTTGGACTTGACTTAAACTAGGCTGGATGCTTGTTGTAAATATTTACTCCATTGAGATGGTTCAAAGCTTGCCAGAGAGGATAATTCAGGGCTGTAGATTGGACAGGGCTTGTGAAATAATGCCATTAGCAATAGCAATTACATTTTTATAAGTGTGTGATATATATTTATTCATGTGTGTGTATCCATGTACTTATAGATGTACATTTCTAGCATGTGATGACAGTGATAAATGCTTATGTATTCATGTATATGCATTAAACCAACATACTGAGATGACTTTCAGGATGTTAGCATGTCCCTTCTTGTTCACTCACGTATAAGAGTTAGGTTCTTAGAGAACACAGAGGTAGAGCTCAAGCAACTGCAGACCTCACAGAAAGTTTTAAACAAAATGGAACACAACTGAACCACGTTCCTGGCCTGATGCATTGCCTCAGGGTCTGAGCCATGTAGTAAAGATACATTACTCTCTTTAAGCCTGGGCTCAACTTAAGGGCTCTTTCCAGAAGTTATGCGAATTCCAATGTGCTGATCCCTATAACTCCCCACCGGAAACAGTCCATTCTGGAAGGGAAATAGGGTGAAAGGGAATAGAGTGGCCTGGCAAATCAATGTCTGGTTAGTGGAGCCTGGAGATCTGGCAGAGTCTGTGTAGAGGGGCTAAGGGGACGGAGGCTCTATCTTGCTGCCTTACTCTTTCTTGCTCGCTTCTGTCTCACTGGCTTCCATCTGTATCTTTTGTGTTCCTGAGGACTTGCACCCGTCCTAGCATGCAGCACGGTTTCTAGGGTCTCAGTGCTCACCATGGACATGGGACGCTGCACCTCAGCTCTTTACATCTCCCCAAGAATCCTATGGGGCCAGAACTGTTGACATGGAAAACAGACTTACAGAAGTTAGATACAGAGTTAAAATTAAGAAGCTAATCAAATAACCTGCCTGGGAATCAAACTCATGTTTTTGTCTTTTCTTGCTGTCTCCTTTTACTGCGATCTTTAACTTTTCTCAGTCTGAGCCATTTGGGGCTTCTGATTCCCACTCCTAAGTAGGCATGTTTGTCATCCTATTCTGTCAGTGTTAACTATTGCCCCTGACTCTCAGGGAACCCTTTAATGTACTTCTGAATGTGCCTCAGAATAATCTCACACCAGCGTCTGTGATTTGTAGCTGATACTGCCAAGATGCGCGCGTTATCTTGGTGGTACCCAGTGTGACCGTGCAATGGCTGAGAGACATCTCCTTAATTGCTCTAGATAGGTGCATTTAGAGACCACTTGAGGGCTCTGCAGAAAAGGGCTCTTGGGAAGCCCTGTTTAACACAAAAATGGCCCATGAGCCTTCCCTCTGGATATCTTTTCCAGGGTTAGAAAGGGAAGTCTTCCTCAGCTGCCGTGGCTGTGACTTTTAAAGCATCCTGGCATCCGTGACCACGAGTCCCTTCTCAGTTGGAGTTGTTTTTAGCTCTGCAAGTTGCTGCAGCCATTGAAAGATCTAAAGATGGGAACTGATCCATGCATCACTAGAGCCTTCTGACAAGCTCCCAAGGACATGTGAAAACCAGGATAAAACCCCTGCTGGGGAGTTCAGGCCAGGAGCATTCTTTTAAAAGGACACAGGTGGCTCACTGCTTCACTTTCCCTACTTTGCCAGGTGGCTTCAGACCTACATGCCCCAGTGCTAGGGAAGCCTGGCTCCCTACAACTTCAACTTAACCTCTGCTCCTAGCTTTGTACTCTGGGAGGTTCTTTTAGGGTGAACATCCACCCAGGAGTCTGAACCCCATAAATAGTAGTAGACTGAGCTATGTGAACCATGTAGGCTGAACATAGATGTACATACCAAGTCCTAAAACACATGGGCTTTGTCTTATGAGACTTTGCTCTCTCTTTGAGCACCGACTGCAAAACGGGAGCAGGAAATGGTGGCTGCCAGGGAGGAAGTTGCTAGCAGGGCTTACGATCAATCTTCTCAGGAGCATGAGTCTCTGATTGAGGTGCCCTTTAAATAGATCTGTACCTCTCTATGCCTCATATAGCCTGTCACAGAACACATACTAGACCAGTGGTTCTCAACTCCCTAATGCTGTGACCCTTTAATACAGTTCCTCATGTTGAGGTGACCCTCCCCCCAACCATAAAGCTATTTTCACTGCTGCTTCATAACTGTAGTTTTGCTACTGTTATGAATAGTAATGTAAATATCTGGTATTTCCTGTGAGTCTTAGGTGACTCCTGTGGAAGGGTTGTTCGACTTCCAAAGGGGAGGTGACCTATAGGTTGAGAACCTCTGCTCTAAGCTGAAGAGTATCAGGCAATGAGTTGAAATAGCGTGCTTCAGTTGAGAGTGGATTTTTGAACCTAAGGAGAGGATCCCTACATTTTTCCACACTATACCCAGTTCTCTATTGTCTCCTAACGTTGAAAATGAGCCCTGACTGCAATCTTGGTATCACTGCCCACAGAGTTTCATCCTGTTCCAACCTCACTCATGCTCCTCTGCCTCAAGACCTCATTTCCTGAGCAGCAGCTTAGGCTCTCTTGTTCAGAACTCTACTCCACAAGCAGTAGGGAAGAAAGAAAGAAAGACAAAGAAAGAAAGAAAGAAAGAAAGAAAGAAAGAAAGAAAGAAAGAAAGAAAGAAAAGAAGGAAGAAAGAAGGAAAGAAAGGAAGGAAGAATGATTGATGAATGTGGAAGGCAGATACCATTTCTCCAGACCTTGCTATCCCATGCTCTTAAGATGGTAGTGTTTGAGCTGCATTTCCAAAGTGTGCTTGGTTTATCTGACTGTCTTGCTGACCTACCACTCAAGTTTTCATTCTAGAGTAAGCTGTGGGCAAATGGTTTGGCAGTATAGGCAACTATTAGACATGGCTTAGTTTCCACCACACAAGTGGTGACTATTAGACAACAGAAGGTGCTGGGATTCTCATGGTAAGGGTCCATCCAAATAGGGAGACATCATCCATCATCACTAACGTATTGAAACTAGGAAGTGTCAGTAGAAGGGTTCTCTGTATGTGTAACCATGAAGCCTTGATTTTTTTTTTTTTTTTGAAGAATTATATTTGAGACTCACTAGATAGTTTGGGCTCTGGTGTTTGTGCTAAGGGTCATACAGAGAAGCTGGGTTAGAATTGAGATTGAGCTGGCCTTGAATCTTGCTTCTTTTATTTGCTTCCTGGGTATAACAGAGATCATGACTCATCTCTGTTGGTCCTAGTTTCTTAGTAAGTGAAGAGACACATAGAAGGTAACTCATGTTTACTAACTGACTGATTGGTTTAACTAGTCATAGCCTAAACAATAAGAATATGTTTTCTCATGGTTCTGCAACCTGAAGTCAGTCATGGTGGGGGTGGGGTAGGGCTATAGAAAAGGCTGTTCTTGTTTCTTCCAGCTTCTTGTGTCCCCCCAACATTCCCACTTCCTATGTTTTGGGGTCATATTACCCTGTATTCTAATTTCTGTTGCGTGTTCCTGCATCACTCTTATAAGAATACTTTCAGGGAATGGCTCAGTATGTAAGAGCACTTGATATGGAAGCAAGAAGACCTGAGTTCAAATCCCTGGCACCCCTGTAAAAGTTGGGCATGGCCCCACATGCCTGCAACCTCAGCATTGTGGGACAGAGATAGGCAGATCCTGAGATCTCATAGGCCAGCCAGGCTGAAATGGTGAGCTTATGACTCAGTGGGGAAATGTTTCAAAATAAAAATAAGGAAAAAAGAGAGGAAGACACCTGTTATCCTCATTTGGCCTCCACAGGCACACATACAGTCTCACACACAGGCACACACAGAGGCACACACACAGTCTCATATACAGGCACACACACAGGCATACACACAGTCTCATATACAGGCACACACACAGGCACACATACAGTCTCACACACAGGCACACACAGAGGCACACACACAGTCTCATATACAGGCACACACACAGTCTCATATACAGGCACACACACAGGCACACACACAGTCTCATATACAGGCATACACACAGTCTCATATATAGGCACACACACAGGCACACACAGAGTCTCATATATAGGCATACACACAGTCTCATATACAGGCACACACACAGGCACACATACAGTCTCACACACAGGGACACACAGAGGCACACACACAGTCTCATATACAGGCACACACACAGGCATACACACAGTCTCATATAC
>NW_022196897.1:61043599-61050371 GCF_008632895.1 Mastomys coucha
CTCATATACAGGCACACACACAGTCTCACACACAGTCTCACACACAGTCTTACACACAGGCACACACAGAGGCATACACACAGTCTCACACACAGTCTCACACACAGTCTCACACACAGTCTTACACACAGGCACATACAGAGGCACACACACAGTCTCACACACAGGCACACATATAGTCTCATATACAGGCACACACATAGACACACACAGGCACACACACAGGCACATGCACAGGCACACGCACAGGCAGCAATGCACAGGCACACACATAGGTAAACCTACAGTCTCATACACAGACACATACACAAAGCATGTATACAGGCTTATATACCAAACATGCATGTGCATGCACACTGCACACAACAAACACACATTCACATACACATACTCAAAGAGAGACAGACACATACACATGCAAGCATTCAAGCACACACACATGTTCTACACAGGAGAGAGAGAGAGAGAGAGAGAGAGAGAGAGAGAGAGAGAAAGAGAGAGTGAGAGTGAGAGAGAGAGACTTAGATAATCCAGGATGGTCTCCCTGCAAAAGTCTTCACATGATTATACTTTCAAAGGCTGTCTCCCCACATATAATCCGTCAGTGTATTGAAATAATGCTCTCTAAGGAATTAGAATTTCTTGAGGAATCTGAAAAAGGAACAGGAACTTGTCTCTTGGAGATTTTGCACAGTGCAGACAACTTATCAGACTATGGAAGAAGAAATAAATTGGAGCTGAGACATGAAGGGTCAGGAAGACATTATAACCACGAGGGGTGGTACTGGAATATAATTCCAGCATCCAGAAGTCTGATGCAGGAAGATTACAAGGCCAGCCAAAAACACAAAAGGAGTCACTATCTCAAACAAACAAATAAACAAAACAACAGCAGTAACAAGAACCACAAGGCAAAAATAACACACATACAAACACACAAACACATACAAACATAGAGGCATACATACACATATATATGCATACATGCATACATATATATACAATATACAAACACATACACACATACAAACACACAACACATGCACACATACATATATACATATACACACATACATGTACATACAGACACATATATACATATCAAACACATATACATACACACATCACATATATACATTCATAAACATATACATTACACAGACAATCACACACACACAGAGACACAAACACACAACCTACAACAATAAAACATTATCAACTAGAACTATGGCAGAATAGAGACCAGGATGGAAGAAACGGAGGTGAACCTTTTTAGTGATTCCATCAAATGCTGTGACATTATATTTTTTGAACAGGTGGTTTGTACAGAATGTGAATAATATCTCAGCAAGATAGTTACAAAAGTTTAAAGAAATATGACTAACTGTTCTGAAAAATTGAAGACAACACTTTCCAGGCAGCAAAATCAAGCATACGGTGTGAGAAAGGAAATGGCATGAAGCCATACACTTCATAAACTTGGCTGTGAGATTTCAGAAAATTGTACATATACACACACACACACAACACACACACACACACACACACACACACACACCATGTACCATGATCATTTGGAGTTTGAGTAATGTAAGGTTGATTTACCTTTACAAAACTCATCACCATATTAGCAAATTATAAGATAAACTATCCAACATCCAAATAAAACTTAAAAATCATCTCTGGGCCTGACTGAGTAAATCAACTGCTTGTTGTATAAGCATAAGAAGTATATTGTTGTGTAAGCATAAGAAGTATATTGTTGTGTAAGCATAAGATGGATATTGTTGTATAAGCATAAGGACTTAAACCTTTGATCCCAGTCTTCACATACAAATCCAGGCGTGACTTCCTGTACCTGCAGTCTCAGCACTGGGAGGGGGAGACAGAAGGATCCCTAGGGCTTGCCAGTCAGTCTAGTTCGACTGACAAAACTTCATATTTATCTAGAAACAGTGTCTCAAAAATAATGTGGAGGCCAGGTTGTGGTAGCATGTGCATTTAACCCCAGTATTTGGAGACAAGACGTAGGTGGATCTTTATGAGGTCAAGGCCAGACTGGTCTACACAGTGAGTTCATAACTGACTAGATTACCCAGTGAGACCCTGCCTTAAAAAAATAACAATAGGTGCCATTATTGAGGAAGATATCTGTCATTAATTTCCACATGTACACATGTATACAAGCATGAACATGTACACACAAATACACATACTAAAAAAATAAATACCATATCATAGGGACAATCTTCTAAAGCTATCTAGGATGGGAGAGAAACTTGCTTCCTGTTATCTGTCTTAAGGAGTGGAAAGCTCAGTGAGTAAGAGTGCTTGCAGGACACACAGGGACCTGAGTTCAAATCCCCAGCACACACATAAAAGGCAGGTTGGTCATGGATGTGCACTCTTAACTCCAATGCACAGATGTGCCCTACTCGTGTATTAGGAGACAATAGTGCTAAAATGCTAGTTCTTTACAACCAGGATCAAAATAGCAGCTTATTTAGTGTGACAAGACAAGTCTAGCATTCATATGGAAATGACCTTGGACAGTCAAATAAGCTTCAAAAAGGAAAACACAGCTGAGAGCCAGTGCTGCCTTCTTATCGTCACCTGTGCAAAGCTTCAGTAAATAAAACAGTGTGATGTTGGCATAGAGACAGACAAATGGACAAGACATTTGGACATAAATGTCACCAAAGAAGACACACTGATGGCGAACAAGTACATGAAAAAATGCTATTAAGAAGGTGTAGGTTGTGACCACAGTGAGACATCACTATAGACCTATGGAAATGTATAAAATGAGAAGAATTGGTCACATACAGTACAGTGTGGAGGAATGGGAGCTACCAGACACTGCTGGTGGCGGAGATGTAAAAAATCCAGCTGGAGAAAGTGTGACAGTGTAATCCAGCCATTGCACACACACACACACATCAAGTGTTCACCTAACAAAAACACGCTTGTTCAGACTCACGTATTGAAGTTCATAGGAATTTCATTTGTAATAGAGAGTGAATCAAAAGAAAACATGCATGGCCGCATTAGGTAAACTGTGGTACACACATATAAAGAGTTGCTGATAAAAAGAAATGCATTGCTAATAGATGAAAGACACAGATGTCTATCAAAATTGGTGTTGAGGGAAAGAAGGAACCAGGTACACACTAAATGAGTATGCAGTAAGTGCATCTAGTCATGTGGGCAAGCTAATCCATAACCAGGAAGTACTGGGAAGGCTGCATGGGGAGATGTGATAGATAGACATGAGGAGAAGTTTATAAATAGGGGTAAAGAAATTAGGGTGAAGTGAGGGATGTGTCTGCTGTCTTGACAGTCATAGTGGCTACATAGGTCTAAACATGGCCAGTCTATTAAGTTGTGTACTTTAAGTGGTGGAGTTTATACTACAGTAAAGCTCATCTTTAAAAGTGCCTCAAAGGAAGTAGGGTAGTTGACAGTGAAGATAACGGGTTACCTTCATGCCAACTTTCCAACATCATAAGAGCCTGTGATTGCCTGCTTGACTGTGGGTTCTATAATGGCTGGGTGCAGAACTCTTCGAATTGGCTTGTCTGACATTTAGAAGATTAATAAAGAACTGTGGATGAACAGCCTTAAGTAACTTATAAAAGTGATTTGGACAAGAATAGATTCTTGTCAGACAACGGGGAGGATGCTGTGGGTCTAGGTTTCTTGCTCCTGGTTTCAGCTGGAAAACTTAGGGCTCACTTAGGACAGCTAGAAATACAATGATGACCAGACCAGGCTGCAGGTACGTGTATAAACCCCCTTTTAGAAAATTTCTGGTCAGGTGGTCAATTGTAGACTGAAATTGAGTCCCATCTGCCATGCATGAGTGCCCAGGATGCTCACAGAGGCAGCCATTTTGAAAAATAAACCGTGAGCAACTGCAGTGCTTCTAAATTTGTTTTAGACTGTTGGATCTTTTTCCTTTTCATTTTAGAGATTTTTTTTTGTGCCATTTTAAGAATTTGTAGCCAAGACTGCTACATAAACTGCTAGTCACACTTGCTGGGGAACTTTGCAAATAAAAGCCATAAAAACAGTGTTAGCTTATTAAACAAACAGAAAGAACTTAATAGCATAGAACTTGGGTGCATAAAAACTCGGGATGGCTTCGGAAATAGTGTACATCACATAAAACCAATTACAACCAATAGATCCAGCTAGGTCCAGTTTCTGAGCGCTGACTTCATTCTTAGTTAGGACAAACATTAGGATTGTAATGTTAATGCTTTCCCCCAACCATTTGATTGTTCTTGTTTCTTAGTATTCTCGAGCAGGAAAGCTTCGTGCACACCCCTGCTCTGCACAGGGCTTTGCTCTTGCACAGAGGCAGGCTTTTCTGTGAATACAAGTGTTGCGGCTGTGATGGTGGGCTGCCTGCTGTCGTGTTTACCTTCACTGGGGCTGCCTGGCTATTGTCGAGCCAGTTGAGATGATTCATGGGTCTGACAGATGTCTGGTACAGCTGGATGTGTCCTTGATTATCCCAAAAGTCTGGACAGCACTGTCATTCACCATTGCCCAAATTATCTTTGTATTGACTGTGGAACCCTCTGTGACAGTGCTGTAATGGCTAATTACCCAAGATACCTTTGGTGCTCACTCCATAATGGCTTAGTGAAAAAGGAAAAGACTGTAAGGAAATGAGGGAAAAAATACTAATACAAGTAACATCCTATTCTGTGCAAAGAACAGACTCTGCTGCGGTACAGTGTGCGTATTTATTTGACATCATGCAGTTTATGCTAATGAAATCCAGGGCCACAATAGTAGAAGCATAGATTTCTTGTGAAACATATAAGGAGAGGATAAAACGTAAAGAACGTTGACAGTGATGAATTATGGACAATAGAAGGAGCTATTAGCTGTGAGACAATCGTATGCATAGCATACTCGAGAAAGGCATGACAAGTGGCAATTTGCCTGCCTCGTGTGCTGCAGGGGTTGGAGGCGAAAGAGCACGTTCTGTTTAGCAAATGGCCTCCCCAGAAATGGAGAGGAGGGAGGGAAAGAGGAGGCGCTTAGTAAATCTGCTCTCGGGGCAAGAATGGAAAGCTGAGGTTTCATTTCCCCCTATAATGCCATAAATTAGCCCACTTTGACAAACATAGCTCCCTCAAAGCAGATATATATTAGGAGGGGGAAAGAGAAGGGAATAGAAGGCACAAAATCCCATTTTGACTTTTAGTGGAGATGATGAGGTCCCAGGAGGGCAGACAGAGCAGGCCGGGGAACAGCTTTCCACACAAAGAATGCAGTGATTCGCCACATCCTCTCCAGGCTGTGTTTGAATGTCACTCCTATCTTAATTACTAGATTAACAATGCTATCCTGTTCTAGAATCTCTGCCTCTGTTCCTTCCGTGCAAGAGGAGAATCTGATGAAAGGTTGCTCATGAGTCTTTATGAAGCCAGGAGGTGAGGTCAGTGGCCTTGGGGAAGGGGGAGAGGAGGATGATGGGTAAAGACTGGAAGGCCTGATGCTCTCTTGTTCTTGATGGACATGGGTACCCACCTGAGTTTTGTAGCAAGTGGCTTGGTGGGACAGCTGTGATGGTCTGGGACATGATGCATCACCTCTGCCCTTCCAGTTTGAAAGGAGGAGATTGTCCCTTTCTTTGATCCTATACTTGTGTATTGGTCTCAGGCCTAGTAACTCACAAAGCACAGGACAGGAACAGTGTGACTTGAGAACCATGGTGCTGCATTCTGACTCACTAAATTATTTCTTTGGCTGAAGAGATAGGGGAAGCTGCTTGCTATTTCAGCCCATTGTTTTGGACCATCTCGCATATTTCATTGTATCCTCCCTGAGCTCTCTCAGATGGTTCTTGATGGTCCCAGAGGCATCATTCTGTCCACCGATTCTCAGTAAGGACCATAGTGACAGTGTAGGAGAGAGAGGGACAGGAATTTGGGTGGAATGTCTCTTGAGCCCTGTACTGATACCCTGCCCCCAATCATATGAATGAATACTTCTTGTGTCCATCAAGCAAATTTTCCCCTTGGAAATGACTTGGAGTGAAACAAGTTATCCTCCAGAACTCTGGCTAGTTGGAGTTATTTCGTACTTTAAAAAAAAAAAAATGACAATCACATTTCAAAACATGTAGGTGATATGTTTGTATCTCTATCACATTTAGGTGTGGGCCACCATCATAATACAGACAAAGTGGGGGAAGGCGATAGAATCTCCAGACCCAGATGTGTACAGGTGGCAGGCCAGAACCGCATAGAATGGTGGGGATACGGCTAACTGGAGAGAGGGCACAGTGAAGAGAGTAGCCACTGCTGGTTGCTGTGGTGTACAAGTGAGATGTGGGGGCCATATCTCTTTTCAGGAAGATTTAAAAATCCAAAGTTTTAAGGATTATGAGTCCCTAACTAAGGTCTTACAAGCTTCAAGCCTGGGTGTGTTTGCCAAGTGTCTGGGAAGGAGCTGGGTTGGAGGGCAACAGAGATTTTATGCGCTATGAACCTGATGTTTTCTGGTTTTCTTTTCTTTTCTTTTTTTTTTTTTTTTTTTTTTTTTTTTCTTTTTGTTTTTCAAGACAGGGTTTCTCTGTATAGCCCTGGCTGTCCTGGAACTCACTCTGTAGACCAGGCTGGCCTCGAACTCAGAAATCCACCTGCCTCTGCCTCCCAAGCACTGGGATTAAAGGCATGCGCCACCACCGTCCGGCCTGTTTTTTCAATAAATAGCAAGAACCACCCAGATTCCAGTAGATGTTTATTTTTTT
>NW_022196897.1:61050381-61066237 GCF_008632895.1 Mastomys coucha
TTTTGGTTTTTCAGTAGTTGTTTCTTGATGTCAGTCTGTGTTTATTTGTATGGCGCTGTTTACTTAATTTTCTTTCATCCTGAGTCATCTAATACCCAATTAGCAGGATCAAGAACCTTCCATGTAGCCATTTGTAGGTCTTGGCCTTGTCTTCTCTCTCTCTCCCTCTCTTTCAGCTGGAGGGCTCAGCCCAGAGTTTGAAGCTCAGAGGAGACTCTCAGCATGGCTCTGACTCCTGTGAAATATCTTTACAGTTGGAGACATAGACTCGCTATCTGTCTCCCTAACAGACTCTGCACTCCACAAGGGTGGGGAACTCGCTCTGTATCATCAGGACCCACTCCAGTGTGCAGTACACATTTGATGAGTGTCAAGTTGCAGAAATAGAGACATTTGAATGGGTCATGTAAAAAAAAATATGTGTGTCCAGAGATTAATGTCATCCAAAATCCTCTCTGAAGATCTGGAAAGAGAACTGAGAACTGCCATTGTACCCACTGTCAATGTCTACAGACAGGTTCATAAGCGGTCTTCTGAGATTTCTCCTGTGAGGCTGCGGCTCCTTAATTAATTTTTCTGAGGTTCTTGATTTTCACTTTTTATGTTTCTGAAATAAGGAAAGAACTGAAGCTTCCTTAAAACTTTCCATTCAGAACAAATGTCCTTGCCTTTTGGATAAATACTAGGAGTGAGGGACACTACTTGCAGTGGATTGTAAAAATGACCACAAACGATTTCCTTCTTCCTTGCACACCTCTGGATGGTCACCTGTGCGTGGCTTGCCCATCTGGCTTATTTTGGCCAACGTACAAGCGACAGCCATGATGCAAACCTGGAAAATATTAGGCTGTGTTTTGTTGTGTTGATGTTCTTGGAAGCCCTGTAGCTACCATGCTGTGACCAGGCTTAGGTTAGTTACCCTCATTACTTCAGCCAATAGCCAACATCTGCAGATAAACATGGGAATGAGATCAGCCTAGGCTAAGCAGCTCCAGGTGACCTGCCATCTGGCTGCACTTGTTTGGGGGAAGCCCCAGTGAGCTCAGCAAAAGCTCTGCCCAGTTGCATCAGAGTTTTGCTGGCCCCTAGGATTGTGGACTAAGCTTTGGGACTTTTTATGTCATGGACTAACAGCTATACTTTTTTTTTCCTTCGGAGTTCTGGTCCTTTTACGATAGGGCTAGGTCAGAAAAATCTGAATATGGAGCCTCCTCTTTCTCTTACTCGCCCTTGTGCTATATTATTATTAGGTTCAGTAAAGCAGAGGCCTTTCAGCATTGGAGAATAGTCTATGTGAGCTAGAGAAATTATCAGAAGGGATAGAACTCTACCCCATCCTCCTCCAGGACCTCTCCAGGTCTCCCTGATATACCTGGCCCCAGATCTGAGATGGAAGAAAGAGGAGGAGGAGTAAAGGGGGTGGGCAGTGGGCAGACACTGTTGGTAGACTTAGAGGGTAGAGATGTTGGAGTCAGTGAAAGAGCCCACTGTCTTGAAAGTACATCACAACACCCTCATTATAGTGCCATATAAGCCCAGCTTTCAAACCTCTGGAGGCTACAAAAGGAAGCCTGGCAATAGTGGGACCACCCAGTGTGTCATTTTAATGTGGAGAAAACATGCGCATTAGATATGTATGTTCACTTTTCTGTAAGGCCTTTAAGCCTTTTTAGCTTTTTTTTTTTTTTTAAGCAAAACTCACTGAGGGTAAACATTTGTTAGTCTCCAAAGCTCTGCTCTCACATTTTCAGTATGAATTTGTGCTGAGTCTCGCTGTAGTAACTGAAAAAGCAAAAGCCACACAAACTGTGGAGTGCAGGCTAGGTGTTGACTGAGAGTGCTCCATTTACCAGCTCCTTGTCTTAGCCTCTGCAAATGCTCCTCCCCCGACCCCCCCTTCCTCCCCCACCACCCCGTGAAACTGAGGCTCTCAGAAGCTGCTTAGTCAAGGGCACACAGTCATTAGTAAGGCTCTAGGTTATGGATATTGGCTCCAAATCTGCTCCAATGGCGGTGTTGTCTCAGCAAAACCAGGGCATTTTTATTATCAGTAATAGTAATTTATACTGAGCCCTCATTATATAATATACATATTTTTCATTTAAATATAAGAGCTGACAGTTCTTAAGGGTATGCATGCTAACAATGTTGTAGATACACTCTATATAATAAGTAATTGAATCCTCATGAAACCCATGAGGCGAGTATATTAATTATTCTCACCTTGAAAATGCCTTTAAGCAAGAAGTTATTCTTGTTCTTGAGACTAGAAGTTCAAGGTCAAAGTGTCAGCAAAGCCTTCTCTTTGAAACTCCGGGGGAGAATTCTTCTTTGCATTTCCTTAGCTTCTGGTAGGTGTTCCGTGGCTGCATGAGTCCAGTGTGTGCTCTGGCTATCATAGATCTGGGTGTGTTTCATTTCCCTCCTCAGGATACCAAGCATATTGAACGTATAACCAAACTCTAAGCAATCATGGCTTTACCTTGAGTACATCTGCAAAGACCCTATTTCCTTCTAAGGCCTTGTTCATGGAATCCAAGTAGATAGGGCTTTGGGGAACTGGGAAGTGGACAGGGTCTGTTTAACCCAGAATTTTAAATTTTAAATTCAAAAATTTAAAGTATGTTGTTCCTAATGGGGTCAAACACAAGAGAAGGCAAGGTAGAACATCCCTGGCTGACACTAAGAAGTGTTCCCCTAAGTCCTAAAAATCAGAGCCCCAAACTCCTCATTCCACAGGCTTGAGTCAATCTTCCTTCTCTGGGAGCCAATTGCATGTGGGGTATGGGAGAAAGCCTCAAAGCTAGAACAAGTAAGACAAGAAAATGGTAAGTTGTCAGGAGGTGATGCTAACCAATGCAGAAAGCCTGAGAGGATCTACACAGAGATCAAAGGGGCGTCAATATTAGTACAAGGGAGGCTGAAGGGAGAGTGCTTCCTATCAGATACCCGTGGAGATGGCACAAGAAAAGCAGGTGTCCTTGATTTTGACAAAAGCCTTTTCTCTCACTTCAGAGGCCTTTTAACTTTTAGCACTCCAAGTCCTGGATGCTGAGGGTCACATAAAACTCCAATGAATTTTGTTTTGTTTGGTTGGTTGGTTTTGGGTAAGCTTTATTTTAATTTTAATTATGTATATTATTTGTGTATGGTTATGTGCATGTGAGTGCAGATACAAGAGGCCAAAGATCTTGGATCTCCCACATCTTCACTTGCTTTCTGGTGCTGTGATAAAGACCAGGATTAAAAGCAGCAGGGGCTTTAATTTCCAGTTTACAGCTCCACAATTCAGACTATAATTGACAGATTATAACTGAGGGACGCTAAGGCAGGATCTCAAGTGAGGGGGAAATCTGGAGGCAGAAACTGAAGCAGAGACTATGGAGGAGTGCTGCTTACTGACTTGCTCCCCATGAGTTGCTCAGCCTGCTTTCTTTTTTTTTTTTTTTTTTTTTTCAGCCTGCTTTCTTAAACCCAGGACCACCTGACCATCTGTGGGCTGAGCCCTGCCCCATCAGTCATTAATCAAGAAGGATGCCACATAGACTTGCGTGCAGGCCAATCCAATGGAGGCATTTTCTCAGTTAAAGTTCTTTCTTTTCAGAATACCTTGGCTTATGCAAGTTGACCAAAAGTCACCAGCACACCCAGGAACAGGAGTCCCACCTGACACAGGTACCGAGCATCGAACTCTGGTTTTTAATAAGAACTGTACGTGCTCTTAATTACTGAGGCATCTCTTAAGCTTTGTCTCTAGTTCTAATCTAGAGAGCATAAAGAAAAAAAAAATCATGGGCCACAGAGGGTACGTTTAAAAATAAGTTCTATTGTAGGTTATTCACAGACAGAAGCTTAAGAGATAAAAGAGAAGACAGTTTCTGTATGGCAGGGGAGGGTCCCCAAGAGAGGGATACCACTGAGGGTCACTGACTTGAAGTTAATAAGGCTTATTGGATGGAAGCTTCAGGTGGGGATGAACTGGTTGGCCCTGTTGTTCTTTCACCAACTGTCCAGACACTTCAGAGTTTCAGCCCTGTCCTCATGTACAGTTTCTAGAAAAGGGTGCTCACTTAAAGAAGGAGAGGAAAGGGGATGTCAGACCCTCCTTCCGGCACACTGGCCTCTGGCTAGCACAGAGCCAAAGACATTGGACTTGAACACTTCTGGCATCTCTGACCTCTGGAAGAATTAAATGGCCCAGTGGGCCAAGGAACATCTGCTTTTTAGGCAAGGAAAAGTTGTTCACTTTGGGGGATCCCTACCCAACACTGCTATTCCTGTTACTATCCACTGTTCTCCTCAGAGGTGTGTGACTGAAGACACTGGACAAAGACTGATGTAGATCCCAGACTCATGAAGATATATAAACAGAGGCAAGGTGAGTGCAATGAGTCAGGGAGTGAAGGCAGAAGGAACGAGTCTTCAAAAATACAAGGCTCAGTGGTCAAAAGAAAGAGCCTGGCCACCTGGGTGTGTTTGCTTGTATCTTTCCACTCCAACACCAGATGCTAATGATTGGGTCTGTTACATGAGTAGAGCAGATGCTATTGTGTCAGGGGAGCCAAAGAGGGCTGTAAGGTAGCCGAATCTGGAGTTCTCTTATCTGGAGGAAGATCTTGGGCATGTGTGGTGGCCCTGCTGTGTTCTTGGAAGAACTCTAAACCGAAACCAGAGACTTAGCTCGCTGGGGGTTTGGAGCCTATGTAAATGATTCAAGGACCAGATACCAGGTCCCTAGGAAGCCGTGAACCTTTGATCTCTCTATCCCGTCCGGGAATCCTTTGTGTTAGAGTTTTAGCTTTGATCCTGCCGAATGTCTGTTCTCACCTGAATGTAAAATGCATGCCTGTGCTTATCTAAGTATATATATATTCCGTGTTCACTAAGTAAAGTTGCGCCTTGATGAGACCATTTCTCCTGGCGTCTGTCTCTTTTCTCTATCACCCATTACAGGTTTCCAAATCCTCGGTTCGTGGAACCCCACGCAAGTAGGAGCTGCGGGACGGCATCCTACAGGCATGGCTGCCACCTTGTATTCCCAGTGCCACAGGCAGGATGCTATGGCCCAGAAAAAAAGGCATGGCCTGTTCTTTGCTGAGGATAGAGAGAGTACCTTTTGGGGCACTGTGGTCTATGTAGATCTCTCTAGACCACCTCTAGAAGACACCAGAAATGGCAGAACAGGAATCAGGAGGCAGGCAACTGGTCTATGTGGTCTTCTAAACACTGTTAGAATTCCCCCTGAAAATATGAGTATTTGTCTAACAGCCATTGTGGGCACTGTAGGAGTTGTGCTAGCCAACAGTCTGCTTTCCTTGGTAAGTGTGTGTGTGTGTGTGTGTGTGTGTGTGTGTGTGTGTGTGTGTGCGTGCTTATGAGTGTGTGGGCATGTGTGTGTGTTCTCCCCAGATAAACTTGTGTTGGCATCTTGGTGATTTTTTTTATAGCTGAGTTCAGAAATGTTCATGTTAATTCTAACATTGTTTACTTTGCAACAAACTCCCTATTCATCTGGGGCCTAAAGTTTCATTATGATTTTAATTTAAGAACTTAAATTGGGTAGTTGGCAGAGGTAAAGCGAAATATGCATTCTACAGCAAAGGGGAGGGGATGTCTGCTAAGACTTTAAATTTTGACAAATATATGGCTTTTATGCTCCTCCCAGCACACTTTCACTCAGCTGTATAATGGAGAATTTTTAAAAAAGTCATCTTAAAGGGCAGTTTCTTCTTTCTTTTTGGGTATTTTTGTGCATAAGCTGAGGGTGGGGTGATGCACATAGGCAAGACAATCCCCTAGGTACAGTTGCTGATGTTGTTAATGAAGAGTTTAACATACTAACGCTGCTCCTTAGTTAATGGGTCCGAAGTTCCCTCTGGATGGCCACACCAGCTATGATTAAAAGTCACAGAGGTACTGTAAACTTCTCTGGGTGGTATTTTCCCCACGAATAATGTAAATGCTCTTTCCAGTTCTTGCAACATCATTTAAAAATGGATTTTGATTACTCCTAGGCTTGTAAAAAAAGAGAATCATAAATGTGTTCATTTCCCACAATGAAGCGGGGCATAGGCAGAGAAGAGCAAAAGAATATATCACATTTTTCAGTAATCAGTCACAAAAGACCTTTAAATAACTCAACTTCCTACCATATTTTATTATCTTCTCTCTCTTTTACAGCATTATCTACCATAGATATGCAGGGAGATTTGTAAAACACTATAGCATTTAAGTCATTACATTTTATAGCTAATTTCTAATGTGGATTTGATTTTTTATGAGCAGAAAAAGAATCTAATTTGCATTAGTGACAGTAACTAGAGAAATTTAACACCTGGCCCTGGTTGTACCAGAAATTGAATATTAGGTACTTGGGTGCTAAAAACCCATTCCGTTCTTCAAGGGGGATTTTCCATTTATTTATGTGCTGCTCTCCTGTTTACCATTACAAAACTGTTCATATTATGATGGAAGAAAACACCCTGCCTGCAAACATCCTGGATCTGCATTTTTCATCCTCTGAGAGAGAAACAAAACTATTTGCCATTAGCGGGGTGGGGGAATGGGGGGTGTGGTGGGGTGGGGGACATAGCACCAATCAATCCATAGTCTAAAACCCACCACATTGCCTGTGATAGAGAAGGGCTTGAATCCTGTCTCCCCTCCCCCAGCTTCCTTTTATTTTCTCTTCCCCACCTCCAGGCTTCCAAGCCCCTCTGTGCCGTTTCCCCGATAGAAGCTTGGGTGCAGTGTTTCCAAGCAAAATTAAAGCACCGCTAAGAAGAACACATTGTTGCTACAAGAGCAATCCATATGTTTATAAAGTGTAGAAAATTAGGAACTGCAAAAGAGGCGAAGCTGGTGTTAAATGATATGGGAAGTGACACTTTACATAGCCGGTTACAATTAACACATTGATGGCATTTTGCTGGCTCCTTGCAGTGATAATGCTGTTGTCAAGTGTGTTTAGTGCATCAAATCTCCTGGAGCCTTCAGCCAGGCAGCGAGCTTTTGACAGATTGAAGGTTCCGAGATAGGCTATCATGACAGATGGAAACTGGCACCGATGTTCAGCTTTCGCCGATCACAGGGGACCTGCCCCCCTTATTCTGCAGGGCTCGGCGCTGCAACCTTCCCCCTTCTGATGAAAGCAGGGGATGGCATTGTTAAATAGTGCATCTGTGTGAGTTAGACTCCTCTGATGAAAGCATAAGGCAGGCGCGCCGTGAAGCAAAAAGACAGCCTCGCCTCTAACTGCATTTTAGATAGACTAGAGGAAGACCCTGGGGAGCTGGGAGAAAACTTTGGTAAAATTCAGACAAAAAAAAAGGGGGAGGGAGGACCACCCATTAATTTCCTCTCCCCAAAGGATATAAAGAATACAACTCGGATGACAAGATCTCAATTAACAACATTCATAATGTTTCCTAGCTAGCATGTCTTATGGAGTCATACAGATGTATTTTTCTTCTCTTTTCATATTATGTCCTTGTTATTAATTAATGATTTCCCAAACAATCCAAGGCTATTTGTGAGGAGGTGCCCAGGGAAGTTGTATGTCTTCTATTGTTGGAAACTAATTCAATTACTTCAAGGTACTCCTTTGAACCCTGGGACAGGTTCTTAAATTCTGGTTTTTCAAATCCAGGGCAGAAACCGGACAGACTCTACACAGCTGGGCATAAACGGAAGAATGATATACTCATTAACCTTTCACCTTTCCCCGCCAATCCCCTTTAAAAGAAACACATTAGTCATTTTGTTTCAAAGGTCCACCTCTTCGGAAGACTCTCACTTGAGCCGTTGCTGTCCTTTATCTTTTGCTGACAAACAAATGCCTCTTTCATTTCCCTAAACTGGCTGGAGTCCTTTTTCTTTGCAGTCTTAATCTTCAATTCTGCTCTCGCCCATACAGGTCGGGAGCAGCAAGCACAGCAGCCCATTTGAGGTATGATAATCAGCTGATTAGCTAGTGGAGTCGTTTTCCCTGAGGCTCTTTTGTGTGCAAAATCCTCACACTCAATTGACATGTGGACATCATAAAGCTGATGAAATGCACTTGTAATGAACAAGAGGGAGTAGCATCTGCAGCCGTCTAAATGAAGGACCCTTTCCTCTCACCATGCTAATTCAGAAAATCTGCTCTTAACGTGTACTCCCCCTGGATTCCAAAGCCAGGCACATCTCCATGAATGCATATTCAAGGAGTGAATTAGCCTCTGTGGCAAGTGAGTGCCCAGCCTGGCCAGACTGATGCTAATTTCAAGACAGATTATACAGCATCAACCGTAGTAATGATCTGACAGTTCATTGGTGACGAGTTTGCAGTCGGGTTTGCTGTCTGGATGGACACAGGTGCATAGAGAGCCAGCAAGACCTCTCCAATAAGACCAAAGGCTGCTGTCAAACCATTTCAGCCAAAGTAGCCCAACGAAGGAGAAAAGAGATAATGCATTGAAAAAAAAAAAACCTAATGAGTCTTCATATTTAAACCCTGGCTATGATGGCGGTCAATGGGTGTTCCCCTACTTATTATAGGTTAGTGTACACCCAGCAGTTGTTAAATTAGGAAGAAAAAAAAAAGCAAGATTTCCCTTTTGTATCTCTTCTCAGAAAGCTACATCACCTTAAGTGAATAAAGCTTAGCACAGAAGTTTTTTTTTTTAAGTGGATTTACCACGAACCAGTTTGTAGGAAGAAAATGTTCTGTGTTGGGAGGTGGGAGGGATTCAATCCCACCTCCTGCTGTGACAGTCCTTAATAGAAGGAGACAGGCTTGCTCATCACTATTTTGGATCACCTCAGCATTGTCTGCACCACTTTTTTCTATTAATAAATGTTAATTAATGATGGTAAGGAAGGCTTGCCATTGTATCCAAAGGCTCAAAGCCCTTCCCAGACAGTGATTTATGTTTGAGAGTTGGGAAGACAGAAGTTATTAGCCCTGTTATTTCTTATTTTCTTTTTCTGCAGAGGTGGAAATAGGAGCACAGTGATGAAGTGACTCGTGCAAGGTCACACTGCACGACAGTCTCCGATCTCTGCCTTGAACTCATTGTCACCCCTCTTTATGGCTCTAGACACAAAAATACCCTGGGGAAAGGTGCTCGGCCGCCAGCATTAAGGAGATTCCTTCATAAGCATTGCTAATAAATATAGCACATGCCTCAAAAGCAAATGAACAAGACAAGCTTAATAAGGAGTGTTGTTATTACAGGCAATCCCCTGAGTGTCTGCACAGTTCACCCAATGGTCCTTGTCAAGGAGCCCCACTCCAGAGCTTCTGGGAGCTACTCCTTGGCTTCTGTTGCTTCTTTTCCACCCTCATGTTGACCTTGATCAGCTGCCTTTCAAAATCAACTTAAGATAATGACCTCAGAGTGTGTGCTCAGCAGTGTGAACATGGACTATTCTTCCTCCTGTGTGTTTGGAAACAAACTTTGGGGTGGCTGATGAGAGCTGACCAACAGCCTCTGTGGGCATAGCAGTGAGTCTAGTAGAAATTTCAGAGAGGTAAGGGGAGTAAGTTTGTACCCCAAAGGCAATAGCTCTTACCATTCATTTACAAGGAAGACAGATGGACATCATCAAACAGACCACACAACACATGCCAGTGAGTGTGTGTCTGTCTGTCTGTCTCTGTGTGTGTGTGTGTGTGTATATACGTGCATGCACAACTCACCAATTGCTTAACTCTAGAATCTACTTGTGATCTTGATTCCTATGTAAATGCCTTTTACAGTGGAAGAAGAGTTTTCAATGGAGTTTCACATTCTCAGGCTAGCCATATTTAGCCCAGAATGCTGCTGTACAGAATGCTAATGGTACACACATAGGTATAGCCAGTGAATACCATTGCACCAAACATAGCATTTGGGCTCTGAGATCAGATGCCTTGTGCACAAACTTTACCTCTACTGCTTAGCTTTCAGGAACCCCGTATAAGCTCTTTATTCTCCCTTAGCCTCATTTTTCTTATCTGTAAAAAGGGTTAGCAATATTTGCCTTCAAAATTGTTAGAAATATTAAACAAGTCAGAGAGATCCATGAACTGACACACAATAAATGCCTGATAAACACCACATAGTCATGACCTGATAGTTTACATTGTTTTCATTTCAGCATCTATTCGCATGGCTTCGTTGCTAATACATCTCAGCCCTATTCAAAGGTATGAAGAGGAGTGTGCGCATGCATACCTTTTTCCTATGTTTGAAAGAAAGCATCATGCTGGCCTAGCAGGCATGTATAATCTTACAACACTGTGACAAGGTATTATCTACAAAGTTTGTGTCGGAGAACTGCCCAACTAAGTTAAGAAAAATTCTCGAAACTTTCTCATAATATTTTAGGGAAGATTATGACTCTGTGCTGATCTGGGGGGCATAGTTTGGACATACCAGGCTTATGGGTTAAGATCCATATTTGAAGCCAGAATGAGCTTACATTCTGGCCTTGCCATGTACCAGCTCTGTAACCATATTACTTAGCATCAAATATCATCTACAGAGTGGATGTGTGTTAGTACCTAACACATAGGACTGTCCTTAGGGTTAATTAAAGTTCCAAGCTTGTAAACACTATATAAGTAAATGTGCCTACTTTAAGGATACTGGACTGCTGGACTGTCACCAGTAATGACAAATGTGCAAGACACCAAAGCTCATTTGGAGATTAATGACTGTCTCAGGGTTACTGTTAGCAAATAATGATCTGGGACTTGGGGTTGGTCTCATGATCCCTAGTTGCATACTCTTCCTTCTCTCACACACCCACAAGGCACCCTGCAGTGCTAGCCTTTATACTGTATCTTGGCAGTACAGGTGTTAGGTCCTGGATGCAGGAACCAGGTTCCCATTGCCACTTCTCCATTGCTAGTCCTGAGACCAAGGCAAGCTGGCTTTTCTTCCCCATTTCACTTTCTTTACCTGTAAAACGGTTTGATGTAAGTCTTTGCACAAAATGCATTTTGAAAAGCACATTGCACACTCTGTGAGGGCCCTGTGTGTGGGTCAGCCATGTTTTGGAGTCCTGAGAGCCTTTACAGACAAGGGGAGAGAAGCTTACCTCAGAGAGTAAACTAGGTCTTCTCATTTTGTTCAAATATCAGCAGCCATTAGGACAGAAGGAAGGCCTGTGTGTCTTTTCTCCCTTTGAGTCTGTCCGTCTCTGAATCTCCACAAAACATTACAGATCCTCTTTTGAAGCCTTTACATTGAATGCAAAATTCCCCTCTCTCTCTCTCTCTCTCTCTCTCTCTCTCTCTCTCTCATATTAGGACAGACAATAATTTTTTTACCCTTATTTTTATGGCTTCTAGTATGTAGACTGCTTGGTACATGGTAATATCATAGTATCAGTGAATTAGCAAATGAGTAATGGTTGGGTTGAGATATTTCTTAGAATTTTTTTCTCAATCTATAAAACCTTTTTCATATGGTAATTATTTATTCTCTTCAAGATACAGCTGAGAGAGCAACGACACTGGGACTTTTGAGGCTTAAAATAAGCAGACAGATATTCCCACTTTCTAAATGTAAAAATCAAACAGCAGCAGGACCGGGGGTGACCCAGTGAGGTGACCCATGCTGCACAAGCACGAGGACCTACTTGAGTTTGGATTCTCAGCATTCTTGAAAATGCCAGGTATGGCATACATCTATTACCCTAGTGCTGAGGGATGGGGTGGGTACAGACACCCAGTTTCCAGAGACCTCCCGGGCAGCCAGTCAAGTCAATTAGTCAGCTCCAGGCTTAGCAAGAGATCTTGTCTAAAATGAAAAAGAAAAAGAGTAAAGGTGAATGTGAAGAGGTAGAGGCAGATACTTAATGTTGACTTTTGTCATCTATATACACACATCTGTACACACATACATAGACATGCACACACATACAAAATGGAGCCAGAGAAATTATAGAAACATTAGGCGAGAGAGGCTCTTTGTGAGCCTGTTAAGTTGCCACTAATCCACCAGCCAGCATTTTGATATGGGGCAGAGCTTTCAACTTTTATCTTCAACTGGAAAATAAGGGGGAGGGCATGGAGGTTCACTAGACAGTCAATAGAATCCTTGTTCATTTCCTATACGGTGATCTCTGCTTCTCCCAGTAAACCAAAAGTTCTGTTCACTGTGAACAGGGGGTCTGCACAAAGCTGGTAGCTAAGCAACTGAAGCTTTCTGAGTCTGACTTCGGGAAGAATAAAGTGACTACTTGAAATGAACACATGCAGGAAGGTGGGACCAAGGGAGAGGAAGCTACGGTGTTAGGTTTCAGCTTTTGATATTATATAAAAGTGGAGAGATAGAGGGGCATTTTCTAATAGACAACCAGAAGAAAATCCTCTGGCTTTCTTCTAGTATATTCTTAATGAAGAATAATTCATGGGTTCCTATACCTGTGTAACCACATTGGCACCAGCACTGGGTAGTGGCTAAGCACTCAGGCCTTGGATTTGAATCTTATTTCTTAATTAAGTTTGAGATGCTGGAGATTCAGTGTATTGCGTTCAGCCTTCATTTCCTCCACTGTCCCTCCCAAGGTCACAGAGAGAATTTATCAAAATGATGGTTACTAAAGTGCATATCAGAGGGCCTGGTAACCAGCAAGCAGTAAATTAATGTTGGTTGTTATCCCAGAATGCTTCGGGTTTACCCAACTCCATTTTGAGCCTCAGCTATGCTTGCATGTTAAAAAGAGGTACTTGGAAGAATATCTGAACAAACTGGCTTTTTAAACTAAAAGTTTAAAACTCCCTTTCTAATACAAGTTTAATCTTCTGAAACCCAGAAACAATTTAATGGAGCTATTTGGTTAAATTAAATGCAGGTTTTTTAAAATTTTTTATTTTTTATTTTTTTAATCAGCTTAAATGTGCAGATTGTTACTCTAAGGTTCCTGAGAATGCCCCCTTGCCGGCTCGGGAAGCTGCAAACAAGGTCAGTATTGATAGCTCACGCTTCAGTGAGTGTATCAATTTAAAGCTTCATCAGTGATTCTCACTCATCTGCAGCCTGCATGGCTGTTGTCTGGTAAGACCGGTGACTTACGAACCCATTAAGTAACTTGTTCACTTGCGCTCTAATGAGCCTGTTGTTTTCCCTGAGAAGAACACAAACACCTGAGGACAAGACAGACCCAAGGCATAAATGAGAGCTGGCAGGTTCCAGTCCGTCCGGATTTGATTTTATACTGTGTGCTTTCCAATCCCTCTGCCAATCCGACAGCCGTGCCCCGCCACCCCCACCTTTGCTCTGCTCCACACGAGGAGGATAAATACCTAGAGACCAGTTCGGAGGAGGACCGCTAGGGTTCTCCTCCCGCCCACTCTGAAGAATTCTGCTGGTGGCTGTTGGGGGTGGTGGTGGTTATGTGTTTGACCTTGTAGAAATGTTGTTAGTCCTGGAGTCTGGCTCTTGTCTTGCTTCCCCTGCAACCAGAAAGCACCTTCATAGCGAAGATACCACTAGCCCCATTTCTTGCTCTTGTGGGATGAACCTGCACAGTGCCGGAGAGGCATGAAGAACCTGGAAGGAGAATACCTTGGATATTGCCGGAGTGCACTTGAGTGGCAAGGATTCCCCCCATATCAGGCAAAAGCTTAGACAGCTCACTTGTGTTTGAACTATTGGGGGGGTAGGGGCAGGTGGGGACTTAAAACTTTCAGAAAAGTTTAAAATATTCCCAATGTCAGTGGCAATTTCTAAAGAATGTATATTCAGCCTTTCCCACAGCTTTATGTTAATGCGTTCCCCGCTCATGCTAATTGTGTTCTCATTATTTGAGAGGAAGAAGTCCAGAGTTGGACTCTCTCCAAGGCCCACGGATTGCAGGCTGCTCATACTGTGCTGGCTGCACGTGACATGCTGAGGGACCTTTCAGTGCCCATAGCACTGGCAAGCTATGGGGGAACCTTTGCAGCGGCCTGTTCTTGGGTCACGTGCCAATGCTGGGGAAGTGGGGGTGTGCAGACACATCCTGGATGCCTGCAGGAGGCTATGGGGATAGCTGGGGAGGAAACACTGCCCATAGGGTCACAGCCAAGGGTCTAAGTGCCTCTCAGGACTTAAGAGGTATAAGAGTCAGAGGGGAAGATTGTGATCTCATCGGCAGGTATGAGCTGACATTTTTTTTTTTTATTAGTAATCTCAATTCTCCATCTCTCTCTTTCTTTTTTTGTTTTCTTCAAAAGCCATTGCAGACCGGCACGATGTAGAGCCACGGCTTTGCTTACAATAAAACTCAGGTGTGCAGAGAAAATGCACTGCTGAATTTGGCCCTGCAAGTGATTTCTTTTCCTAGGAACACCTGCTCTGGGTGTCAGGGAATTTTTTTTTTTTTTTTTTTTTTAGGTCACACCAATTTAAAGCTTAGTGTGATACAATAATTTGCAAATAAATTGCTCTTTTTCTGTGTTATGGTTTGGATGTATGTCCTCCCAAAAATCCATGTTGGAACTTAACCCCCAGTGTGACAGTGCATGAGCTGGCGCTTTTATATGTTAAAGCCATGAGGGGGGAACTCTTAGGGGTAGAGTCAGCAGCCATAACAAATGGCCAGAGGGATACTGGAAGCCCCGTTTACTCTTCTGTCCCTTTAGCCACATCAGGACACTGTATTGATCTGTCAATACAGCAACAAGGAACAATTTTTGGAGCAGAAACCTGGGACTCGGACTTATAAGACATTGTACCAACTAGTCAGTACCTTCATCTTGGACTTTAAAACTCAAAGAACTGGGAAAACAAAGGAACTTTTTGTTTGTAAATAGCATAGGCTCAGGTCCCTTTGTTATAGCAGCACAGATGAACTACAGGGACCCATAGATGCCTCCAGGTCCCTACTGGGGTGGTTTCTACATGTATGGGATACAGATGACTTCAGCCCATTTAAAGAGGTAGGCACTCAGAACCAAGAGGTGTCCTTCAGTCATCGACTGGCTCAGCCTTTCTGTGCTCAGGGCTTACCTACCTTTGCCTGGTCAATAGTCCTACCAGCCTTGGCAACTGAGGTCTGTGATGGTTCCAGTCTGGTGAAAGCATGGGGCACCCTGCCTACGGATCCTGTCTCTTTGTAGTAGCTCTCTTCCAGAGTCCCCCCCACCACACCCCCCACTGCCAGGCCTGATGGCAGCTCTCATGCCCAGGTTGGGGGGGGGTACTTACATTGGCAAATGAAAGCACAGGACACCTGCTTAAATGCAAATTCCAGAGAAACAACAAATATACTCTAAGCATATTCAGATATTATATGCAGTATGATATTTTTATTTACATGGAAGTCAAATTTAACTGGATGCTCTCCCTTTTTATCCAGCTACTTTCCTTTTATACTCAAGGACTTTCTGTATGTTCTCCGGAAGGCTGCTGTGCCCCTGCCTGAGGCACAGGCTGACATCTATGTACCTTCTGTGGTCCCAGCAAGTCAAGGGGCCCTGGATCTGAACTCGGGTCCTTTCCTGCTAACCAGCTTTGCCAAACTGCCATGTCTTCCCTGGTGTGGCACCCCAGATCTGTGCCAGGAGGCTATAAGGGCTTTTATGGGAGCCACAGGGGTCTTGGGCACCTGCCTTCCTTCCCAAGCCCTTTCTGCTTCTTCCTACTTCCTTCTTATTCAAATCTACAGGCAAGAGACAGCGTCTTTTTTATTCTTCTGGTTTATGTCCTCTTTCCACTGGAATCCCAGCTCATGCCTGGCTGCCACAGTGGAAAGTCTATTTTCATTGCACAAGGACGAACTCAATGACCTGCATTCCCCAGCTTTGGTTCCACTCATGTCAAAGGCAGACATAAAGGGATGTGGAAAGCCCTCTCAAGGTAACAGCGGGGGCTCACCCCTCCCCCCACCCCCCACCCCC
>NW_022196897.1:61066525-61076330 GCF_008632895.1 Mastomys coucha
TTTTCAAAAACAGAAAGGTGCAGGAAATAAAAAGTAGCAGTTTCACTGTTCCTTTAAGATGTTTCTTTAGATAGAGCCCTATGATACTGGTCAATTTAGAAGACAGAGCTATCATTTATAGTCTTTTTTTTTTTTAGCTAAAACATCTCCTGTATATTGTCCTGGGGGCTGCAGAGTGGCCATCCCAAAGTAAAGAGTCAGGAGAGGGGAGGGAATTGTGTTCCTTGATGGCCACAGTTGAGAGGTGCAAGTTAGGAAAGGATGTGAGCCGGATGCAGACCTATGCTGCATCAGAAGTCCATGCACAGAGTGAGCACTGAGAATTGCGATAGTTTGAAAGTGACATTATTCTGGTATATTGGTATAGTTTGAAAGTGAAATTATTTCTCACTCCAGGAGTCTGGACTTCCTTGTCTACGGGAGTCACCTTTGCTCTAGATGTGGAACTGCCAGGCTTAAAAGAGCTAAGCAAGGCTTAACATAAAACCCCCAGGGTGTTCTACTAAATGGGCCCCATGCAACTTTCTTTTACTTTCCTACTGTGTTTGAGGAGGGAGCTGAACAGCAGGCTGTTGAGTGCAGGAACCTCCTTCTCCAGAGTAGGAAAGAGGAGGGACCACAGATGAGTACGTGTGCCTGTGTGAGAGGGTGCCAAACAAAATCTTACAATGAGGTGTTGCCAAGGCCCCAGTGCTCTCTTCTCCCAGAGCTGGGATTAGGTACCCCTATCCTCAGCCCCAGCTGGTCCTATCCCTGGGGTGCCCTGGCCAACAAAAGCAAAACCAACCAACCAAACAAACGAACAAACAAGCCAGGCTACCATACTTCTGGCCCCATACATTCTGGTATCAAAAAATGTTGTAAAGTTTCAATTGGACTATCTTGTAATTAACTGCATTTTAAAGGTTTGGAGGTGGGCTAAGTTCTCTGATTCAACTTATTAAGTGCTTCACAAGGAGGAAGGGGAATTTAAATTGAAGACAAAAAGGGAAACTTGGTCTCAATGTTATTGGATTCTAATGGGACCAGTTTTAACTTTGAATCCATGATTCTGGAAACACACCCCTAAAAGATAACTTAAACATTACACTTTTTTTTTTTTTTTAAAGATTACCATCAGTGCCTGCCTGTGACTGGTTTTATAGGTGCTGGGTGTTTTACATGCAGTCTTTTTTGAGAGGTTCTTAGGCTTTGAATCATCATGGATTTGCTTTAGTAGAAGACAAAGTCTCCATGCTTGGATTTAAGACACTCTAAGGTCAAATTACATTTTAGCATGATGTGTTAGTTCTGTTCTGCCTCCAGCACTCAAATTGGGCCACAAGGCTCCAGCTCCATCTGCACTCTTGCTTGGAGGCTCTTTAACGATTTTCAAAGCTTTGTTCATGCTTCTTACATCAGCTTGTAGGTGAAGGGACCAGTATTTCACTCGACACTCCAGGACCAAGTTCTTAGCACAAAGGAGATGTATTTGCTATAGAGGGACAAAGAGCAGGGAATAAGAGACAAAGGCCAGGAGGTACAGGATGAGGGAGAAGGGGGGAGAAACAACGAAGAGGGGGTAGGGAAAGATATTTGTCCCAGAAGGACAAAGGATTGTCTCTGGATAGAGAGGAGACAGCCGTGGCCCATGGGAAAATGGCAGTTTATAAAGGTTCAAGGGGAAACCCTGTGTTAGGATGAGGTGTTTAATTTTAATTAGGCATGTTAATTAGATAAGCCAAAGGGGGCTTTTGATTGCTGGACTTCAATACTTTTGGTAGCTGGACCTTTGTAGTCAGCCTCACGAGGAGGAAGTGGCCATATAAGGGAATGGACCTTGGTGGCTAACTTTTGGAATGTAATCTAACAGTCCCTAGGAAGGTGGAGGGACTAGGGGGAGGGCAAGGCCTGCCAGAGTCCTGCTAGGACTGGCTAGAGTCCCTTCAGTAGGCTGCTTATATCAGCTCTCTTGTAAACTTCTCTTTCCGTGGAATTTGTCTTTATTCCTCCACCAGCCTCCTACAAAATAACCTCTGAATCCTTTGTGTTCCCATCATATACTAATGCTGAATAAATAACCAACATGTGGGCAACCTGGCACATCATCTACTGTGCTTTATTATTCCTCTTAATTACAGCGCTTGAGCCTTCTGCATGATTACTTGGGTCAGTTTCGCGGCTCTTCGGGGGGGGGGGTTGTAAGAACCTTAACAAGGGACCCAGTTTTCCACATGTCGCTCTACGGCTTCCCCTGTTATGTTTGTATGTGACAAGTGTCTCCTCTGATGCCTCCTGGCTCTGAGTTGAAGGAGGGATCCACACTCACAAAAAGGGGCTATATTTCTAGGTGAAAATGCAGCCTTTCCTTGCTTTAGATGTGGGGTCTACTAGCGACTTCATCTCTCATATCGCCCCAGCTAGCTCTGCTAGCCTCAGATTCCACTTCTGACTTTGAAGCCTGGCGGCAACCACAGAACATTAATAAGGAAAGCGTGGACTGGCTGGGTAATAGGACACTGCCGTGGGGTAATCATTTTCAAATGAATCAACAACAGCAGCAATTTGCCTGATCTAATTAGCATCACCTTTTTAGCAGGTGGAAAAGTGGCTGGCACATTCTGTGGGAGGCACCACACAACAAATTATATAGACAAGGTGACATCCCAGGGTCGGATGCTTGGGTCTGTGGCTAAGGGCTTTCTGAAAGTCTTTTTATCCATCCCCCTCCCCCCGCCCTTCCCATGCTAGCTCAATAAATTACTTGCCTCATTTCAAAAATGAGAATTATAAGGAAATCTTTAATTGGAAATTTAGCCCAAATGTGTTTATTTGATTTAGGGTGGCTTCCTCCGCAAAAGCACTGTAAGAGGAAAGATAAAATTTGCTTCCGCCCAGAATGTCCAGGTGGCTACTTAGCCTGAATGAAAACAGACCTGCGCATTTACCTGGGAGAAATGTGGAGAACAAACTGCGTTATTCTCTTGTTTTTTCTAATGTGGAGAGGCTTTGGTTTTTAGAATCTGGATCTATGAGTATTCTGTAAGGGGTTAGCTCAAAGGAATGGTCCAGTCCTATGCATAGGACAGGAAGCTGCATCAGGGGAAGGCAAGAGGGCTTGCAGGTGAGTGCACTGCAGGGCTTCTGGGAACTGAACTTTATAGGCAGTTCACCAAACACATCTCCTTCTAACAGTGTCCATAGTGAACTTGGCATTACTCTTCCCCATAATTTCAGATTCTTGTAAGACCCTAAGCGCTTGAGCCTTCTGCATGATTACTTGGGTTTTGAGGAAGGTCTGTGATGACTGAAACCCATGTTCTCTATGCCCTAGTGATCATGGCTCTCTGGGTTGGCTTCTTGAGTGCTGAGAGTACGGGTGTGAGTCACCAGGTCTGGGCTCTTTGTGGTTAATTTTAGATGGCAAGTTTTGAGAGACTAAGAGCCATATTTACATTGCCTTATTATTGGCTTTGCATTGCCCATGGGCCCTCATAGTGTCAAGTGCTCCTGTGTTAGCCAGTTGTGAGTTTACATGGTTCTTGGGTCGTCACCTCTGCGTCTGTCTGGAGGAGTTACTCTTTTTCAGAGTGAGAATACAAATTCAACCCTAGAGTGGAGTTCTAGGCAAGGGATAGTTGTTCTGCAGTGAGCAGAGACCTCTATCGGGCTCGATTCAGAAACTAAGGTCATTGAGAACATTTACTTTACCTTGCCTAGCAAATAGCAGCAGGAAAGCAGGTAGCCAAGGATGCTTTCTTTAGGGGTAGTAAGGGTACTGTCTTTAGTGAACTTCCAGTAGTCAATCAATGGTCTTTTTAACCATTATGTGCCTGTTACAGATGCAGAGGTGATGGCCTAAGAACCATACAAGCTCACAACTGGCTAACACAGGAGCACCCGATGCTGTGAGGGCCCATGGGCAATGCAAAGACAATAATAAAGAAATGTAGACATGGCCCCTTATTCCCTGGAAAAAAAAGCAAATGCATCTGAAACAGTGCATTTTCACGGGGGGGCGGGGAAGGGGTACACTCTGTAAATGAATATTCTAATGATAACAACTGCAACCAGTGTTGATTGGACACCAGAAGACATGCTTCAATTGTACCCTGGGACACTCCATTGGTCCCAGGAGCTGAGGAAATGCATTTCATTTGTCTCACAGAGAGAGATGAAGTTGACAGAGACGACTTCAAAGATACTGGTCTGTTGAGCAGGGTCCAGCGGCCCCTCATCTTCCCCTCTGAACTTGAGTCTACACATGGAGGAATGGACCAACTTGAGCAGGAGTAAATCCAGATGATGGCCGAGGCAGGCAAAAAAAGAATTTTTTTTTTTTTTTTTGAATAGTGGTCATGGAAAAAATAGTCCAAAACCATCACTTTTTTTTTTTTTAAATTGTAGCATTTTAAAAGTTAAGAAAAAAAAAGACAAAAAATTGTAGGTACAAAGTTTGTGGAAAACAGCAGGAGTGACTAAAAGAGCAAGAAACAGGATGAGCTTGGTAGGCTCAAAGGTAGAAAGGTACAGGGTATGACTATATGGAGAAGCCAAGTCTCCCCCACCCCGGCAATTATAAACTTATGTGCAAGAAAAAGACAGGGGGAAGGCGGTGGAAGGGGTTATCCTTATCCTCACAGGCACATAGGAGAAGGCCAAAGATGGAATGGAAAACAGCCTGAAGGGAGGACTTTTCAAAGGAAGACTCAAGCCTCCAGTGGAGACACAGGGAGTGTTGTTTATGCCCAGGAATTGCAGAGTGTTAACTTGCCCTCCTTCCAGCTTGACTTGTTACAGGCAACAGATAGACAGCAGCCTTCCGGACTGCCTGGCTGGGTTAGCAACACTGTTTTACACTCAGTCAGCCCCCACAGCTTGCTCCTGGACATTTCTTTATTTCTTTGTGATTCCTGTAAACACACTGCACAATAACAAAGTTGCAGCAGCTCCCAACATTGAAACAGAGACACCCTATTAAATCCACTCCTGACAGCTCTGAGCCCCTTGCATATTCAATTTGAGACAGACAACTGTAATTGTGGGTAGACCCTTACTACCCAGATCCCAGGGAGTCCTCTGGCTGAGCTAGGCTGTACCTTGCTGACACTGGACATACCTGAGAGATAAGGGTGACGCTAACGCTTCAGCTAATGGAGCCCATGACCTCAAGGACAATCCCCAGAGCAAGCGCTGGGTTCAAGGCCACATCCATACAAGTGAAGCTCAGGGCTGAAGGCTGCACTAACAGCTCATTAGTACTTTGCCATTCTTGGTCCTTCCACCCCCTTACCCGACCTCCCATCCCACCCCCCCTTCCAACCTCCCTCCCATTTCATCTGATTTGAACTTGGCAAACAAGTCCCCCATCCTCAGAGTTAGGAAAGAAGATAAACTTGCATTCCTTTCTAGCACTTGGTTAAAAATCTAAAAGTTTTCCTGCAAAGAATAGACTTTTTTGCTTGTTTGTTTTTCTTTTCTTTTCTTTTCTTTTCTTTTTTTTTTTTTTTTTTTTTTTTTTTTTTTTTTTTTTCGAGACAGGGTTTCTCTGTGTAGCCCTGGCTGTCCTGGAACTCACTCTGTAGACCAGGCTGACCTCCAAGCAAAGAATAGACTTCGGCTCTTCTCTGAACCCAGGAAGATTTATACTGTCTCTGGCACTCTAGGAGCAGTGATTAAGTAAAATAATCATTAAAGACAAACTCTGTCATGCCGATGATGTGACTGACGGTCTAGTAATATAGATGGCTACTAAGGATCTAACGGGCAGGTAGCATACACAGTGTGGATATAGTGGACAAAGAAATTTATATCCCAGGCTGGTTGGAGCAGCACGATGTGAAATTGCACCTCTTAGAATGGCCCACAACTTACAGTTTATGACTTGTATACTTCTGGCAGAGGATTATGCAGACAAATGGCAGCCTTTGAGTTCCTCACTCGGCCCAGGACCCTGGAATATCACAGGGCAGCCTGGAGGCCTTCCTATGCTTGATAGCCAGGGTTACATTTCTGGTCAAACACATCTGTGCCTGTGTTCTTATCTGCTGGATCATCAGTCAGACTGAATTCCCCAGAGTCCCTGAATTAGACAGTTGACGAGGAGGTTTCCATGGGACACCTTACTTCTTTGTCTGCTGCCACCAAGCCCACTGGTGGGCTTTCGTGTTTAAAAAGATCCATTTATTTTTAATGATGTGTGTGGAGGGGGTACAAGTGAGTGCGGATACCTGCAGAAGCCAAAGGTGTTCAATCCTGTGGTGGTGGAGGTGGTTCTGAGCTGCCCTTGTGGGTGTTGGGGATCAAGCGTGGATCTTCTGGGAGAACCTCACGGGCTGCACAATCTCTCCAGGCTATAGCCTCCTTTAAAATGTTTGCTTTTAATTATGTGCGTGGGTGCTTGTCTGTATATCGAAAAGATTTATTTTATTTTTTAATTATTTAAGACCTACCTAGATTAAATTGCTTCTCACCCCGAGTAGACGTCAACGGAATTTTTCCATTTCAAAAGTTAGTTGTGGGGCTGGAGAGAGTGGATGCTGTTCTTGCAGAACTAAGATTAGTTCCAAACACCCAAATCAAGGGGATCGTAGCCACCTGTCAAGCCCCACTCCAGGTGATCCAACACCCTCTCCTGGCCTCCATAGGCCCTGCGCTCATGTGTGGATAATCCTCTACTCCACCCCACATAAACATAACTTAAAAATAAAATAAACCTTGATGGAAAAAAGTCACTTGAAATTCAGGCAAGCTAGTAAATGTTTGTTGAGCCTCTACAAAGACCTGGCTTCTTTATCCCCAAGGAGCTTGGAGCTTTCTAGATAGAGCATTTGTTATTTGTTATTAGTGGAGTATGGATGCACTTACAGTAATTACACATATTGTTTATTCACGGTTTTACTTCCTATGGTTTGTTATCTATGGCCAATCGTGGTCAGAAAACATCACATGGGAGTTTCTAGAAATCAACAAGTAATAACTTTTGAGTTGCGTGCCATTCTGAGTAGCGTGATGAGTTCTTATATCACCCCCCACCCTCTGCCCAGAATCTGAACCATCCCTTTGCATCCACTGTCCATTAACCATTAGCATCTATGTTATCAGATGACCTCAGCATCACAACATCTGCCTTAAATATCCCATTTTACTTGTTAATGTCCTCAAAGTGCAAGGGTGGTTATGCTGGCAATTGAAATATACAAGAGAAGACACTTAACTTTAAGTAAAGGTAAAGGCTCTTGACTTTACTAGGAAAACATAATCATATGCTAAGCTCACTAGGTCTGTAGTCAGAGCGAATCTTCTATTTGTAAAATTGTGAGGAAGGAAAGGGAAATTTGTGCCAGCTCTGCTGTTGTGCTTTTCATTGCAAAGCGATGGCTGTAGTGCACATGTGCTTAGTTTAGATGGAAATGCCGTTATGTGGAGGGTTCAGTTGGATCTAGTTTCAGCCATTCACTTGAGACTTGAGGTCTTGAAACATGTCCTCTGCGGATGAAGGGGAGCTATGATGTCTCCCCCTCCCAGATTACACATTCAGAAGTGCTTGAAAGGCATTCCACATCCTCACCCCACACTAATTTAGCCATATCCAGAGCCTCATACAAAGAACTGCCTGTGATTGCTACATTTGCTTCAAAACCCTGGCCACCCATATATTCATTCCCTTGGGAGCTCTGGAAAGCCACATTTCACAGATTAGGACTCTCATAAAGAAGTCCCACTAATTAGCCTCGCTCCTGAACGTCATCCCTAAAAGAATTAGACCTGAGAGAAATCAAAATGTACATGAGATGGTTTTCAAAAAATCTCACCCTTATTGGTGCTCTTGGAGCTCTTTGATGCCAGCAGTGGTTACAATGGCTGCAGGAAAGGAGAGCGTTCTGTCAGGATGGCATGTCGCTGAGATAGGCTGGCAGAGAGTGCCTCATTTGTCACACTCAGGTTCTTCTCTTACTAAATGTGTGCTTAGGACAAATGCTGTGTGCGTGTGTGTGGACCTGTGTGTATCAAGCAGCTGCACTGTAGCAGAATGTTCCTCTGAAGCCCTTTGTAGTCTCGGATGTTGCAGGCACCCCAGATAGCACTTCAGACTAGTTAAAAAAATCTTCCTGTATAGGACTCATGTTTGTGTAAGAAAGTATCACATAGTAGGGATACTATCCATCCTTAGTTTGGTGCAGTCTTTCCATCAATGTTTTGTTAATGAGGCCCTGCCCCCACCCCCCAAATGTTGAGGATGGAAGTTAAGGCCTTGCACACTCTAGGCAAGCAGTTTACTACGGGTCTACATCATTAGCCTTTTTGTTGAAAGAAGTATTTAGGGTAGAGAGTTCTAGTTAAAAACTAAAAACCAAAACCACATTCTTTTCTGTGTCTAACAAAGGCTCATCTTCCGGTGTGTATGATGCTAAGATTTGTGACATGTGTCGGGAGCGAACATTTGAAATTGGAGTTGGGTATGGCAGCACACATCAGTAATCACAGCCCTCAGGAGGCAGGATTGCTTCAGTTTGGAGTTCTAACATTCAAAAATTTGAAATTTGGATTTGGTAAAGATGGGTGGAGAAAGATCATTTCCGGCAATAACCAGGAGCTCTCTGTGTACAGTTACTAGCACCATAGGCACATCCACAATTCTTAAACTCTGCGAGCATCAGTGTCTGGGAATTTTCGTAGCCACAAAATCTAACCTGAACTCACATGGGGCTACTTGTGCCTCTGTGCTTTGCATTTCGTGTGAAGATTCAGGATTCCTTTAGAAATGCCCATGTATTGATTATGGAGAGGCATCCTGTCCAGAAACTTGCCTAAGTTCATTTATCACATTGCCTTTACAAACACTAAATAATTCAGATTCCACAAGATGTCCAGCCAAAGGTGCAGACAAAGATTTTAGACACCAGAGCTGGCACTGTTACACTTGCTCTAGGCCATTGGTTCTCGACCTGTTGGTCTCAGCCCCTTTAGAGGTCGTGAATCAGATATTTACATTAGGATTCATAACAGTAGAATATTACAGTTATGAGGTAGCAGTGACATAATTTTGTGGTTGGGGGTCACCACGGCATGAGGGACTGTATTAAGGGGTTACAGCATTTAGGAAGGTTGAGAACCACTGTTCTAGATTCTCTCAGTGGTTTCCCCTCATTTACTTACTCGAAATGTACAGCTGTACGCATCAAGGTTGAGTGTGTTCTGTGAAATTTTCTCCCTGGTCTCCTCAGTTGCTCTCTATTGTAACTCTTGGGTGTGTTACTCACAGCCTCAGATCAGTTCAGTGTGTGCTGCTTGCTGATTCTGACCAGGAATGACGGAAGGAAGCTTGGGGGACCCAGATGGAAGCAAGGCATTCAGAACCATTCAGCACAGCCCAGTGCAGGTGCATACGGAAAGAGCATTCACATGTAATGGGTACCATGAAAGGCAGAGTCACAGACAACATGCCGAGGAGAGTAACTGGTGCTCCTGAAGACTTCGTGGAGGAAAGGATGTCCGTGCTTCAGCAGCTAAAGGATGCTCAATTCTTCCCACTGGTTAGAAAAGCCCCAACTTTTAGTTCATTACTAAGGCAGGCTGGAGCAATGGCTCAGAGGTTAGGAGCACTGGGTGCTCTTATGGAGAGCCTGGGTTCTATCAACAGTACCTAACAGAAACATTCATGTAGTACACAGATGTATATACAGGCACAACACATGTACACATAAAATAATAATAATAAATTCAACTCTCTCTCTTATGTGTACATAATTTTATGTACACATAAAATAATAATAATAAATTCATTCTTTCTCTCTGTATATGTATGTATGTATATATATATATA
>NW_022196897.1:61076340-61076615 GCF_008632895.1 Mastomys coucha
TACATATATATATATTGCTATCCCTTAATAAGGGGTTTTAATTTATATGTGTGTGTGTGTGTGTGTGTGTATTTTGTCACAGCAATAGAAACCCTAACTAAGACAACTTTCTCTGAAATTTTCCTCCCAAACACATATATAAATACCATGACCAAACTGCAAGTTGGGGAGAAAAGGGTTCATTTGTCTTGTACTTCCATATTGCTATTTGTGGGAAGCCACTTCATAAGCACATCGCCATTACAAGATGGCGATGACATCTGGCTTGCCGTTGG
>NW_022196897.1:61078624-61102828 GCF_008632895.1 Mastomys coucha
TTGTACTGCAGAAGGATCCTGTGTGTGCCGCGTTGTTCCTGCTGGCGGGAGATAGCGCGGGACATCTATTCATTATTGAAGGAAGTCAGGAGGAATTCAAACAGGGCTGGATCCTGGAGGCAGGAGCGGATGCAGAAGCCATGGAGTTCTGTCTTAGGATTTCATTACTGTAGAGAGACACCATGACCAGGACAACTCTTACAAGAGAAAACATTTAATTGGGGCTGGCTTACAATTTCAGAGGTTCAGTCTATTATCACCATAGTGGTAAGCACAGCACTACGTAGGCAGACAAGGTGCTGGAGGAGCTGAAAGTTCTACATCTTGATCCACAGGCAGCAAAAGGAGACTGTGTGTCACACTGAGTGTAGCTAGAGCATATATAAGACCTCAAACCCCACCTCCACAGTGACATGCTTTCTCCACAAGGCCACATCTCCTAATAGAACACTTCCTGTGGGCCAAGCATTCAAACACATGAGTCTACATGGGCCAAACCTGTTCAAACTACCGCAGTGCTGCTTACTGGCTTGTTCTTCATGGCTTATTCAGCCCACATTTTTATAGAACCCAGGACCACCAGCTCAGAGATGGCACCACCCACAATGGGCTGGGCCCTCCCCCACTGACCACCAATTGAGAAAATGCCCTACCAGCTGCAAATCATGGAATCATTTCCTTAACTGAGGCTCTCTCTTCCTCTCTGATGACTCTAGCTTGTGTCAAGTTGACACACAAAACCAGACAGTACAGAAGGGTTTCAAAATTGAGATATATTTCAATGTTTACTTTCTGTAGTTTTGCATAGGCGGCAGAATTTTAAATTGTGGGAAGAATAAGTCTTTATGTCTATCCTTCTTTAGGAAGTGTGATCTGGTTAAATCTCAGAATTAACCACCATGTCTATATGTATTGACCCATTTGATGATGAAGTTCTTGTCTAAGAGTAAAACCAGTGTGGAAGAAAAACCTTGAACCCTCCGGGACCTGGCACCAGCCTCCCTCTTGGTTAACCCTTTTACAGATGAGAAGAGACATGAACAGCGGTGTGGAATGTGAGACACTGTAGGGTTGCACAACCACAGGGGCTTGTGTTTGTGAACAGGCTGATTATCACTTTTGTGTCCTTTCAGATGTTGAGCATCCTGCACACAACTTTCTATTCCACATCTGATGTCATCCCAAGGAGAAAAACGTGGCCTTTCTTACTCTTACAACACCTTTTATTTCGGCTTAGCTATAGTAATTTTCATGCTATGTTGTAATAATTGCAGTGCATGTATATCTCCCTAGCTAGGGTATAGCCAATAAACTCCATGTAACTGTGCAAAAGTTTAGGTCCACCGAGTGGGATGTCTCCAACAACACATGGCTGAAGCTTAGATTTTCTTTTGTTGTTTGGGTTCAGTTACATTATGCTACATTGACAAGGAATCCCCAAACTCCAGTGACTTAATTCACATCCCAAATGTATCAGCACCCACCTTAGAACTGAGTCGAGGTCACAGAAAGAGCCATCCCTTGTTGTCACTCAGCCTTCCTGGGTAGGGAGGCTCTGCCTTGTTGCTTTGGTGTGTGCTGTTTAAGACTCAGCTCTTTCATATGACCTCAGCTGGTTTGGATGTTGGCGGGCGGGGAACAACAATTTATTCTGGAACAAGAGTCAGAATTTTCAGGCACAAGTACTAAACTAAGTACAACTGCAGCCAGTAGGAACAGAGTCATACAAGGCTCTTTTTAAAAATATAAAACCAGGAGCGTATGGCTGAGAATACCGATAGCGTGTGAAAGAGTGCACAGTTTATTTAAAATTGGGTGCCTGGGGAAAGCCGGCTGGGAGGCACTTCGGACTAAGAGAGAGCTAAAGTTTAGGGATCTCTTAGCAGTCCTTGCATTGAACTGTGTGTTCACATTAAGTAAGATACTTACTCTGGCTTCGCTTCAGTACCTCCAAGGGGAAAAGAGATACAGGATGCTAATGTATACTGTCTTCCCTGCTCTGAGGGTTAATGAAAGTTGGGGGATGAGGGACTTAACTCCTTGTTTCCTATTCAATTCTGGAGAGAGCTTCCTGTTAAACAAAAACAAGCCTTTTTCTTTGAGTCCACATTTTTACAGTGATGAATTTTGCCAAGCTCACCAAAATTTGAGCTAAGCCTGAATAATAAGTTGACCATTTATTTTATGAATTGGACGCACATCCTGCCGGGCTTCCACGCGGTTATGACAACAGAATCCCTCATCTATAATATCCACCCCCAGCTCTCATCTACAGCTCCCTTGTTTGTCCTGAAGATAATGTATTGATTGAGCCCTTTTCAAAGGCATCCTTGCCTTGCTTCTCACATGACGAAGAGTTACTGCTGTTTCCCCCAGGAGATCGAGACCGACTGCATTTTTATACATGTTATTTACTGTATACTTCTGATATCAAAATGGTCAATTCATTTATAATCTTTTTAATGTGCCTTTGAGAATAAAGGGTGTGTTATGTTTTGTCTGCAGGGGAAATTCTTTCTCTTGTCTTAGCATGTAGGTTTCACTTTACAACTCATTAATCGATCTTGTGTCCATGAATAGTTAACATTAATTATGCACAATTAGCATATGATAATGAATGACACACATTCTAAGCACATACTAGACAGTATAATTATTCTGAATATTATTTCGTTCAGCTGCATAGGTTTGCAAAATATGATGGATGGTGTGTTCATCTCTCTTGAATCCATTTACCTGGCCTAGAGTGATGAGTTAGAAATGAACACAGTTGAAAATAAAGGCACAGAGGCCAAAAACTGTTAAGTACTGAAGAACATTTTGAAGAAACAGGAGCCAGAGGTCATCTGACCAGTTCTTTTGTTTTTAGCTAGAAGATTATTTTCAATGCTCTTTGTAGGATTTTAGAGCTCATTTTTTTCTTTTTTCAAATCCTTTCAGACTGCAAGGGCTGTTTTATGTAAAGTATTCTGACAGGCAAAATAATTCCTTTTTAAACAAGATTCACCCTGCTTGGCAGGCTTACGGTGGTGAACAAAGGCATCTACATGGGAACAAACCACCCTTCTAGGCTTCTGCAGAGGTAGGGTGGCTAAGGCTCTGGGCAGCCTCACAGCATTGTACAGATGGCCTAAACACCCAGAGTGATGTGGATTGAGAGAAAGAGGCCTGCTGCCTTCCTCCTACCTGCTGCAATTGTTAACCATTAGTTTCCTACCTTTCCACATGTGCTCCCATTATTGCATTCATTGTTTCCACTCAAGCAAAATATGAAGAAGTCTTAGACTGGGGTTGAACTTGAGCTTTCTAGCTGCAGGCTCGCTAGCTGGGGAGTCCACTAGCCCCAGCGATCCAGAGGAATGAAAAGCTCACCTTCCCTAGGGTGCGAGCATAGGAGAGTGCCGCCATCGGAGGTGTTACAGGTAAGTTGTGTCCCTGCAGTGACTCCAGCTGCTCTGAGGCAGAGGCAGGCTTTCTTCTCTCCCCCATCCTCTCTTCCTCCCTCCCTCCCACCCCTTCCTTGTGTCCTCAAGTTAACTTTGGGAATCTATCTTGAGAGCCCTTGGCTGGCTTCTATTTTAAGAACCAAGTTCAGCCATTATAATTAGTCCCCAGTTTGGCTGAAATCCTCCCGGGCGTTCAAGAGTCCATAGCTCCTAAACAAGTACTTCTCAAAAATTTCCACAGAAATTAAACCAGGGGTGGGGGCAAGTCAGCTGACTCAAACTTAGGAATGTCTTTCAAGTCCTTAATTCTGTCATAAAGTTCATAGTGCATACATACACTTTGTATTTCTCTACAATAATTTGATTTATCTTATTTTTAAAAAATGTATTAATATTTTAATATCTTGTTATTGAATAAAATATATGGACCAGGAAGACAAAACAAGCCTTGAATGTCACCCAGCAGTCTATTCAGGGCTTCCTACAGTGCCAGTCTTCAGAATGGAGGCATCTCATCCTTCTGAAAGTCTTTTCTTAAGATAGACAGAACCACCACTGAACATTTGCCCTTGCTAACAGTACTGTAAAGCAAATGCCTGGCAATAAACAGTCACCTGCAACTGTCTAAAGAGTGAACAAAATCTGTATTTTACTTGGAATAGAATCTGGTTTTTATTGGATTGTCTTGCAAAGATATCTATGATGCAAGACCAAGGGGGAAAGGTCACAGGCAGGTATAAGAGTCTGCTTGTAGAAAAAAATTAAAATTACATTTTAAAAATGTATTGTTTGGGAATGTGTATACTGGGGTGTGGCAGGCAGGCACACATGGAAAGACAAGGATGGCATTCGAGAGTCAGTTCTTTTCTCGAACTGTGTGGGTCTTGGGGATTGAATTTAGGTTGTCAAGCTTAGCAGCAAGCACCTTTATCTCCTGAACATCTCACTAGTTCCATGGAGGGGAAAAACATTTTAAAATTCTTGTATGAAGTTAGGTCCAGGTAATTTTCACGTTCCTTCAGAATGGATTATGTATCAAGTGTGGATTATTGCAAGTCTAAAACATGTAATGCATTCAGTCTCAGCTTGAAAAAAGAAACCAAGCTTTACCCACATACTCTGTAGTAAACCGGCCAGAAATGAACCCTGCTCATCAAGATTTCACTTGAGGAGTTAGTTGTGTAACTTAGCACTAGAATAAAAGGCAGGTTTGACTTTTCTGTACAAATTAGGACTTTTTTTTTTGGTAGTACAGCTGATGGGTAATTATATGGACTGATTCTCAGTAATTCCATGTATGCCTTGAGGGGATGTGAGGGGATGGAAGCCCTCCTCCCTGGGGCCCTAGTTTTTTTCCATATGACTTACTGTCACAGAGAGACAGTTCTTGAGCCAGGGAATGGCACTTCCAGTCATCTTTAGTCTTCTCTACATTACACAGAACAATGGCCTCAAATGTTCTTCAAGCCCTATAGTGAGCTTTGGGAGTTCAACATTGCTCCTTTTAAAGCCTGCTCCAAATATGGCCTAATTCAGAATGGGAATTTGGGTGGGAAATGTTTTGTTTTACTACAAATAATTTTTATGTACTTTATATGTGTTGGTATAGTTAGATTTTTGTATTAAAAGCAGTATTTTAAATCATTTATCAAGCAATGTCGATAAACCAGAAAGCCACACTGGTCCCTGGCCGTGAACATTCTCCCAGCAAACTGTCACGATGTCATCTAGAGTTGAGAGTGAGGTCGGAGGTGGGGCTGGAACTGAGAGAGCTCATAGAACATTTTGAGACAATCAGTGATAAGTTTATAGTTTTGTTAGAAGTCAAACAGCATTTAATCCAAATTTCAGATAGGAGGTGGCCCCCAAGACTAGAGGCCAGGAGGTGGGCCACAGACATGATGTATTTGTATTTTCTAAGCTTCAATATGCTTTGTTTTTTAAATGAGAACAGATGCATAGATCTTGAGGATCATCAGGGGATTTGAATGAACATAGGAAATAAAAATCTGGATCCATGTTTAGAGGCTAGAGGCTCAGTATTGTCTCCTGGTCTCTGGTACAGCCACTGTTTATATTTTTATTGGTATCTGATTTGCGATAACATGATGATATCATGAATTGATTATGAATTGAATTGATTATGAATCACTGAATGATTCATTAACTACTTCAAGACACTTATGGCCTTTCAGCCACTGGCTGTGTCTATGAACAAGAGGACAATCAGTGTTCTTAAAGAAGGTTCTGGAATGGTGGACCTCACAGTAAGTCATGAGGGTTGACAAGAACATTGAACATTTTTCTTTGAGTATTTTGCCTCTAATCTAAGGAAATGTATTACTATCTCAAACTTAATATTCTCTTTGGATTTTCATTTGTCCTTTTTAAATAGTTTTTTCATTGCTGCTAATATAACAAACTGTATGCTTAGTAGATGAAAAAGGACTTCACAGGGAATGGCAGAGTTGAGGAATGGCACTTGATTTGTGCCTGTGCAATGGAAGATACGACTGTGCGAGAGCTTCTCTACTAAAAATAAAAATTGACACAAAACCCTAATCCATTGATAGCTGAAATGTTGTTAATGGTATGCATATCTGAAACATACATTCTAAAGAAAACCATCTCTTTGGGAATGTGATTCTCTTCTCGAATGAACAAATAGATTTATATTTTTCCTATGAATTAATTATTTTTTTTAACCAAGTTTGCCTAGCAAATTCATGTAACAGGAACTGCATTGTTCTGAAGTATGACTTAAAAAAAAAATCTTCCTGGGGCTAGCAAGATGGCTTAGTGGGTAAGAGCACTGACTGTTCTTCCGAAGGTCCTGAGTTCGGATCCCAGCAACCACATGGTGGCTTACAACTACCTGTAATGAGATCTGACGTCCTCTTCTGGTGCTGTCTGAAGACAGCTACAGTATATTACACTGGGGTGAGTGGAACCGGCAGAGGTCCTGAGTTCAATTCCCAGCAGCCACACACATGATTTCAGCTACCTGTACAGCTACAGTATACTCATACACATAAAAAAACAAATAAAATAAATCTTTAAAAAAATCTTCCTGGAATTGTTAATGATGTCTGAAATCAAATAGAGAAGTACTGTGACAAGACTGTGACAAGCCTTTCTGTGAGGGTTGCTGAGGACTCTGGAGAGCTCTGTCAAGATGTCAGGGTCAGAATGAACTCTATTCAGGGCCACTAAAGATTAGAGAGGTGAAGGAAATAATACCCCTATGTCTTTCTTTCGGAGCAGTAGTCAAGACAGTCACAAAGGATGGAGAGTGAGCAGAGACCTCTGGCCCTTCAAGAAGACTGACACTCAAAGCCTGTGTGGTCTGTGCAGCTATGAGGCCAGTGAGTGTGAGTCCACACTGGACATTTATTCTGTTTCACCATCCACAGGGAGAATTACTACTGCATGGCTCCAAATGATTAGGAAGTTAAAAAAAAATCACACGCTGCTAAATGTCTGCATTTAGACTATAAAGTAGAGAAGAATGCTTAAGGCTTCTCTTTATTTTATTTACCCCTCCCTCTTTTGTCTTTTCCTTGTCCCTCTATGTTTACCATGCAGGATTAGTCATCCAGAAGCCATTTGGTAATAAATATCTTTTTAAAATATTTATTTATTTAATGTATGTGAGTACGCTGTAGCTGTCTTCAGACACCCTAGAAGAGGTTCATTAGATCCCATTACAGATGGTTGTGAGCCAGCATGTGGTTGCTGGGAATTGAACTCAGGGCCTCTGGAAGAGCACTCAGTGCTCTTACCTGCTGAGCCATTTCTCCAACCCAGTAATAAATATTTTTGATGATAAATATTACATACATGTGTAAGAGTCAAGCTTGGGGACCTCAGTGGAAAGCCAAGGGTCTTTGTGGAAGAGGTGTCTTTATAAAGAATCACCCACTTTCCCCCTCCCCAAACTTAGCTAAAGAAAGTTGAGCATCCTCTGCCCTTTGACTTCAGCTTTCCCTCACCTCTTGATTAAAAGGTAATATTTCTATTTAATGGTTCCCCAAATATCCCTTCTACACATACCATTGCAAGTTACTCTGTTAAGATGTATTTCTTTCTCTGGAGGCTAAGTGCTTATTAAATCTCCCAAAGACTGGATTAGTGGTTAGTCTTCTTGCACCATACTGGATGCCAAGTCCTGGGTGAGCAAGTACACAAGGAGAGCGATCTGAGTTTAAATGTGGCGGGACAAGGAGGCTGCAGCCTCCCACACTCATTAGCTACTACCCAGGGGTTCTGCTAAGCTCAGCTTAGATTGTTCCAGGAAGGGTACGTGTCACAATTGGATTTCATAGAGATACTATGACCACAGCAACTCTTACAATGAAAACATTTAATTGGGCCTGGCTTACAGTTTCAGAGGTTTAATTTATTATTTATCTGGCAGGAAACATGACGGTGTGCAGTCAGACCTGGTGCTAGAGGAGCCGAAAGTTCTACATCTTGATCTGAAGGCAACAGAAGATTGTGTGTCATACTGGGCATAGCTTGAACATAGGAGACCTCAAAGCCCACCCCCACAGTGGTATACTTCCTTGGACAAGACCACACCTATTCCTATAAGGCCACACCTCCTAATAGTGCCAGTTCCTACAGGTCAAACGATCAAACACATGAGTCTATGGGGGCCATACCTATTCAAACCTTTGTGTCTATGGTGTGACTACTGAGGGACCACCTTTCTAAAGGATCTACATTTGGGTCCTGGGAAGTGTTCCAAACAGCAGTCAGTTTTTCTGGCTGGCTCAAAACTGGCTTAGAAGGTTTATGGCATTTCAGAAAACTCACAGTGCAATTTCTCCTTTGGATGGATTTATGTAGAAGAGTAAATAAGTCAAGAGTAAATGAGCCATGGTGGGAGACATGGAATGATTGAATTTGTAGTTGAGTTATAATTATATCTGTGATTTAAAAGTTAAAACTTTTGTGAGTAGTTTAATACCTGAAAAAAAAATTAAGTGACTAAGAGTAGAGACAGAGAGAGAGAGAGACAGAGAGAGGGGGGAGAGAGATAGAGAGAGAGAGAGAGGGAGAGAAAGAGAGAGAGAAAAAGAGAGAGGGGGAGAGAGAGGGAGAGAGAGAAAGAAAGAGGGAGAGAGAGAGAGAAAGAGGGAGAGAAAGAGAGAGAGAGAGATTGAAAGAGAGAGAAGAGAGATGCATATGTGCTAAAGTCTGGGCAGAGATATTATCCAAGCAGCCCAATCTAAAGATCATCCTCATACCCAGAGAGGTGGGCTCCAATCAACATGATTACAGATAATATACACAGTGGTGGCCCATATTATTAAGCACTGTGTAGCTCATCTTTGTGTCATTGTGATAAAACACCAATAGTAATGATTTTTTTAAATATTTTTAACCTCCTCCCTGCATGTGTGTACATGTATGTATCTGTGCATGTGTGTGTGTGCATGCAGACATGTGTACGTGCATGCCACAATTCTCATGTTGCAGTCAGAAGACAACTTTTGGGATTTGAGCCTTTCCTTCCACTTAGAGCATTCTGGGAATCAATTTTATATCCTCCCACATGCTTTACCTAGTGAGCCATCTCACTAGCCTGTGATAAACTATCAAGGAGGAAAGTCTATTTTTCTTACTGTATCCTTAGTCTTGGTCTCAGGTTGCTCAACATACTCCTTCTTGGTACAGGCCTGAGACAGAGATCTTCGAGCTCAAGGTGTCTGGTGGACTGAGAAAGGAGGAGGAAGAGACTAAGAGCTTCAGTATCTCCTTCAGGGCACTCCAAAGGTCTGTCCAGTAAGCTTTACCTCTTAGAGGTTCATCATTGCCCCACAGCATGGATCTGAAGACCAAGCCTTTATCATGGGCTATGGGGGAATATTCCAGATCTGAATGAACCACAACAAGTGGTACAGACATGGAGATAGTAAGTCTTTCAGTCTATTTTCATAAGTATCCTCATTTTACCTAAAGGACACCAAGGCTTAAAATTATATACTTCACCCCAAATTTCAGACTGTAGCAATTGTAATTATTGGCTTGTATCAGTGAGCCATAGCACTGGGGGCTTAAACACCAGAACCTGATATTCTCTGAGGGTAGAGGCTCCAAGTTCAAGGTCAAGGCATCAGGATGGCCAGTCTGTCCTAATGCCCCACTCCTTGCCCTGAAGTCAGCTGGCATTGTCTAGGTCTTTCTACAGTTTTTACAGTCTTTGTGTGTGTGTGTGTGTGTGTGTGTGTGTGTGTGTTTTCTAGTCTCCTCTCCTTTGAAGTGGAATTAGAGTCCCTTTTAGTAACTTTATTTTTGCACAATTATCATTTTAAAGGCCTAAGTACTGGGGTTAGGACTTTAACATGTGAATATAGGGGAATAGGCTTATATGTTTCATCCCATCCCATCAATTCTTTTGTATTTGTTAACAGGGGAATTAATGGACATCATGATTAAGTTACAGAAACCACTCTAATACCTCAAAATAAGAAGTTCATCCCAAGGAAATAGTTCATTGGCTATGGAAGAATTGAGAAACTCAACAGAAGCCACCCAGAGATGGATAAGTGCTGAAAGGTGGATATTTTCCTGTAACCAAGGGAGAGGAGAGGCAGTTTGGGGTTTATATCCAGCCAATGGGTTAGAATCACTGTGGCCCATGTTGCAAGAGCTAGGGCAAAGGAAATCAGGGCTATTGTCTAAGATGTAGAGCCATTCAGGGAAAGGGTGGTAAAGGTCCCACCTGAAACAGTGAGCTCTCTGTACTGCCCACCTTCCTAATGGTTGAACTGTGCCCTAAAAGGCCTAGGACTGAGGACCTCACAGAGGTGGTCCCCTTTTCTCCCTCTCACAAAGAATCAAGCAGAAAAGAGGCATGAGGCTCAGAACTAGCAGGCCAGGACCAACACACCAGCTACTTAAGGAGCGTTTATTTCACAACTTGCACATACTATCTTTGAATAGTTGTTCCATGGGCCTTGTTCCCCCAGCAGTTAAATCCCTTTAAGAACTGTGGAATAGCAACATCTGAATTGTTTACAGCTGGTTTAAAGCCGGGACATGGGTGCTCGTGTGTGTAAATCCAGCTCTCCCAATCACAACACACACTGTGCTGCTGGACTTGATTTTCTTTGTAGCATTGTTTGGATGTGCTTAGCCCATGAGATTGTTCTCCAAATGAGCCAAGGCTCGTAAGCAGCTTTGAGGCTGCAAAACTATGACTTCCCTGACAGCTGCTTGCTTCATTTGTTACCTGCCTTTTGCATATTTTCTCCTATCTGCAGTTCTTTGAGAGAGGAACAGATCTTTGCAGAAATCAGTGCCTCCTGGCAGCAGCAGGGCTCCTTGCAGAGTGTAAGTGGTGCCCTTTGTGCAGGGGGCAGAGGGAGAAAGGGAGTACAGACTTCACATGGTTCAAGTCCTCTGCAGCACGGAGCAGAAGAGAGCCATGGGATGTCAGCTATGTTAACAGAATTGTTTAGAGTGACTTGTTTTCTATGCAGAGTCTTTTCAGGACCTGGCTGTTTTTGCCTGCTTAATGTGCTCTGCATCTTCTACAGTCAGACCCCACTGCATGGTTAATGACACAAGTTCCAGGAAGCTTGGGGATTTTGCCAGAAGTCACCAGAGACACTAACCTTGTCAAAGCAGAAAAAGACGACATACTTAAAGTACAGCGAGACTCTCAGTTCCTAAGCCCCTAAAGCAACTGGGAAGTAAGAGACTTAATGTGGACACACTAATCACACAGCCAGATTTCTCTCAGGGCAGTGTCTCCCAATCCTCTACTAAAAACTCAGATCACAGAGGACTAATTCCAAGTAATTGAATAAACAACAGGTAATAGTGGCAATTATCCTAGGGATGGGGCAAGCAAGTAGCTGTGTGCACAGACAGGCAGGCAGCCATTCTGCCTTCCTACAGGTACTTCTGCGTCTACCAGACATGTCCAAGGGCTGGCTGGCTGATAAAAGCCCTTCAGGGTCTGTTAATTAGCAAACATAATTCAGCTGCCCCACCCTCAGAGCAATGCTGTTCCCATAGGCTCAACATTTGTGACTCTGAAACATGATGATTTTAAACAAGTGACCCAGCCTTCCTGTGCGTAGTTTTGCTGATCAGTAGCCCAGGCTGGCTAGGAGCTCAGTCTGCACCCTGGCTGGGCCCTGGTAGATCCTGCTGTCACTGCTCATAGCTATGACTGTGTATGTTTTTACTTCAACATTCTACACAGTGCCTGGCACATGGCAGACAGTATTAATATCTAAGATGACCTTTGAGTTTGCAAGTAAAAATGTTTGGGATATTTTGTCAACCATTTTAATGAATACCATCGTTGAGTTTTTTTTTTTTTTTTTTTTTTAATTTCCCATCTCGTCTAATAAAATCATAATGTAAATAACGATCTTCATCCAATCTCTTTACTAATTCTGTCACAGACTCTTTGGGGAAGGAGGAATTTAATCATAAATAGGAAGACGGGACACAAGGCTTCCTGTTTGGAATGTTTCAAGGGCTCTGTGGAGGTTGTACCACCTTCTTTTCAGTTTAGGAACCCTGCACGTGTTTGGTATTTAACATGGATTTCTAATTGATTACCCTTTGGGATCAACCGCATGGCTTAATTTTTTTTTTTTTTCCAGTGACCTTTGTGTGAGGTGCAGCTTGAGCCCTGGAATTAAAAAAACCAAAATTCTCCTAGATGATTTTAGTGTGTAGTCAAGGCTAAGAGTAAAGATAGCAAAGATAGACTCTTGTCTTCTCTTTTACAGATGTGGACTCTCAGGTGCTCTCAGGTGACCAGACATTAAGTTAGTCTCCATGTTTATGTTAATAATAAAGGGAACAGGTTTCATCCTTCCTGAGAGTGCCACTAGGCCACCTGGATTCACACAGCCTACTTTCCTTTCCTGCTTGTAGAGACACATTTCTCCCTTGCACTTTCTGGTTCTCCTCCCTTCTACTAGCCTTTGAGTGAATATGTGCATTCAACACACAGAGATACGAAAGTATTCCCTTTTGGCAGAGTAGTAAGTGGATCCTGGTGGCTGAAGCATGGGGCTAAGCTCTTTCCACTTAAAACATGGTTACTCACTTGGATACCTTTGTCGTGTGTCTTTAAGGGCGCCTAACTTCTTTTAAAACATCATCTCTACTGAAAAATATATTTAAGACTGTAAACAATTGAAATTTAAACGAATTTTTGGGGACCTGTGGGCAAGTTGGAAAAAGCTGACATTGTACAATGAAACTTATCAGGAGAAAGAACCCATAATCTAGATCAATTTACCATTTAAAACCTGAACAACAAATAATATAATCAATAAAACCAAGGCACTAGAGAATACCACTCTGCAAGCAATTTATAATGTCCAGTTTTAGCACAAGCTATTACTATTCTAAAAATCTGAGGATGCACACATGTGAATTTGGAATAATACTAATTTATAAGACTAGAGTCCTATCACAGAAACACTAAATGAAATACCATCTTTTCAATAACTCTAAAAGAGTACCAATACCCTCACTTTACACATGGATAAACTGAGGCAAAGAGCAGTGAACCACACTCACAGCATAAGGGAATGGGAGAGAAGGGGAAGACCTGCCAGAGCCATGTTTGCCCTGCTCGAGCTGGCTAGAGTTCCTTTAGTATTGAGTCTACAAACAACTAAGCTGTGGTTTTCATTGGGCACGGGAACCTTTTATGCCAGGCACAAGACAAAAGAGTAAGTAGTGGTTGTTGAGTCATATGTAACATCTGAAGGTTGAGAAAACAGAAACATTGACCTTGCCACAGAAATTCCTTGTGATAACATTGTCAGAAGGAACAAAGTCGTGTGTGTGTGTGTGTGTGTGTGTGTGTGTGTGAAGTCCTTGGCCACCAGACACATTTAAATGGAAGCCACTGCAGAGGAGTTTGAATGCTGTGTCTGTCTGATTTTTCCCATTGCTAGCTTTGCTTAAATCCTGAGGGTCATGTTAGATACATCTGTAGCACCATGGCCTTGTAAAGAACTATCTTTCCCCATTTCCACCTTCATAACATGCTCTGAGATTTACTGTTTATGGATTTTAAAAATCAACTTTAAAACTTAATTCTCTATTTAAGAAGAACCTCCCCTTTAGAAATACATGACTAGATCCCTAACATGAATAAAAAATAGTTTTTTTTTTTAAAATAGACTAGCAATTTGATCCAAGTGAATTACAAATAAATATTTTTAAATCTACTGAATAATAAAACCCCATTCCTAATTTTTGGAGCACAGTGATCTGTGTTATTTGCAAAGGGTAAGTGGTAGATCTTCCAAGGGTGGTTTGCACATCTCTGGGACCCCAGCATAAGGTGATGATTCCTGATCTACTAAAACCAGACCTATCAGCTATTACTGGTTTTGCTGGAGATCAAGAAAAGCTCAGTTAGATTCATCACAGAGTGAATGAAAGAAATCAGGCAGCAAGAGCCATAGATTCAAATTTCTACCCTTAAAAATTATAGGTCTACAATTTTCACCCCTAGTTCTATGATCTAGAAGTCTCTGAGAACCATAAACATTCCCATAACTCTTGAGGAACCCTGCTCTGAAGCCACACATGTTATTTGTGGTCCTTGAAAACATCCTGAAGTGGGCACATGCATTCTGTGGTGAGATTGTAACATGCTTGATTCTGGAATACTGCTCAGATCCTGTTGTAGACATTAGAGAAAATCCAGTTTGTATGGAGCATTATCAATAACTCTTTAAAAATGACAAAAAAATTTCTAAATTCTAAAAAGCTGAAACCAGGCTTCAAGTATTTCAGAAAGAAAAAAAAAAAAAAAGAGGAGATTTCAATTTTAGAAAGAAGCATCAAATGATACAGGATTTCAGTGAAACCCATCACTTGATTTGGTTTTGAAACTCAATCAGGGTTTTGTTTACCCAGCAGTATTTACTGGGGATGAAGTCCAGGGATACAACTGTGATTAAAGGTAGAAACAGTCTTTTAGAGGAGATGAAATATTAAATAGTCACCCAAATGAACATACACAGAAAACTGCCTGCTCTATACGTTTTTCTGATACTCCCCAGACTACAATTTAACAAAACCGTTCAAACTATGTGGTGACATCAAGTCACTGTGTTAATAGGAAAAAGAAAAAGGACATCTTGTCTGTCCCGGGAACTGAAGCCACATCCTGTGCATGCTGGTCAAGGGCTCTACCACTAGGCTATGCTCCCAGCCTTCTGCTAACTTTCTGTTTTGAGACAGGATCTCACTGAATTACCCAAGCCAGCCTTGATGCTTCTGCTTCAACTGTGGAGTGGCCACTTACGGGGGGTGGGGGGGTAGGATGGGGTGTTGGGGGGGGAGTCTCAAAGATGCTCTCAAGGCTGGCTTATGACTGCAGATAAAACAAGGGAGTCTTTGGGAGCTCAACATAATAAAGTGTGGACATCTGATGAAAATGTCATTTGCTTGAAAGGAAGGCGGGGAGTTGGGGTAAATAAAATTTGCTGAAGTCTACTTGGTGTGGTTGGAATTGGGGTGTCTATTGTTTAAATTTCTCTCATGCTAACTTATTTGTTTTCCTCGCTCTGTCTCTTTCCTTCATCCTATAAGATAGGTGCTACAATTATTGACATTTTTACAGGCACATGAAGCACAGAGAGATCAAGATCATATAATCTGCCTGATGTGTGTGGTTAATAAATGGCTGAGTCCCAGACTGCACAGCCTTCTGTTCTCCACTCATTTGTCCTTAAAAATGTACCCAGGTCACTGGGGACAGAAATGGGTATTGGGGGAAGAGAGTGTGGTTCAGTGGCAAGAACTCTGGGTTTCAATGCTGCAGAAGTGAGTGGAATTTTTATTTTACTTGTGGTATCATCTTGAGTCTCAATTGTGTACTATGCTTCACATGGTTAAGGCCCAGTGAATGCTTCCACCAGGTTGACAATTCTAAGTCTGAAGTTAAGAATACTGATAAGAAATCAGAACCATGGAGACACCACAGATATACTACCAGTGGAGTATAAATTGGTTCAACCCAGAACACAGCTTGGTATTATCTTGTGAAGCAGAAGACACATCTACTCTATGACACAGAAATCGGACACCATGAGAAATCTGTGCACATGTGCATCAGTGTCTGCGTCTAAGGACGCTTTGTGCAGAATCATTTGTAATTGCTACAAACAAAATAAATGCAATGTATACATCGATTGTGCAGTAATCATACCATGGAGATAAATAGAATAAAATAAAACAGAAGATTTTCTGTTTCAGACACAGAAAAATTCATTTAAATTTTAAATTCACTCTTTCGGGGGGAAAAAAAACCCCATGTCTTGGGAGAATATAAACAGCTTAGTATTTTTTTCTTTTGGCATGTGTATGTATATGTGGTATTTGTTCTTGTGCATACATGTGTGTGCATACACGTGTGTAGGTGCATATATGTCACCCTGGAGGACTGAGGTGGATGTTTGGAGTCTCTTTGACTATCTTATTCTTTGAGGCGGAGTCTCTCAGAGGAATGCAGAGCTGGCCTACATGGCTCGTCTGCTTAGGTCGTCACACTTGCAAAGCAAGTCCTTTATCCACTGATCTGTCTCCTCAGCCCCAAGACATCATTTAACTTCTTTTTTTTCTTAAAAAAAAGATTTATTTTATGTGTATGAGTGTTTTGCTTCATGTAAATATGTGTACACTGGGGTCAGGAGAAGGTGTCAGATCTCTTGGCACTGGAATTACAGATGGTTATGAGCTGCCATGTGGGTGCTGGGGATTGAACCTGGCTCCTCTGCAAGAGCAGCCAATGCTTTCAATGATTGAACCATCTCTCTCCTCCTAAGATGCCATTTTAATAAAAAATACAACAAGCAAATTAAAATTATTTTGCTTATAATAGATAGGCACATGAAACTAAATTATTCTTTAATAAGTAAAAGGAGAAATGAATTTAGGATAATCATCTCTGCTTGGATATAGCACAGAAGGCTGAGGTGGAACACTTTAACACTATTTTACTTTATATGTTAGGCCGCCGATAACTTGTTTTTAAAATGATGTTACATATAATCTTTTTGTAACCATCAAATATTACATAATGTGGAAGTACCCTATTTCAAACAATTAAACTTCCTGAGGAATTCCTTCTTTGCTCATCCTGTTTCCAGAATCGTGCAAAAGTAAACATTTGATTTATCAAAAAAATTAATAATAGTTAGCTAAAGAGCAAAGATCCAAAATTCACAACTAATAGATAAAAAATTCTTTGCGAACAGTAGGTATTATTTATTAATGGAAGAGAAGCTTTCCCATAAGGCTATTGGTTATCACTCCCTCAAGGCTAAATGGCTTTACCTGTGGTTGTGTGAGGAAATGCCCGGCACTGGGTTTGTTGTGTCTGGGCCCTCACATCTGACCCAACTGGTGCTCTGCCTACCAGGCTTCATCTTTGGGTTTTAAGAGAACTTGTTTTTTCTGGTAATATCTGGGAATGCACATAATGTAAGGAGCACTTGTCAATATGAAAACACTGAAAGTGTTGAGAAGAAAAAGAAGGCGCTCTTAAGACACCGTTTTCTCCACTCCTCTGGGAAGCACCCAAGGTGGCTGTTAACACTCTAGTGTCTCCAGAGACAGGGAGGGGGTAGAGAACCGCGAGTGCGCTAAGGCAAACAACACGTGTTTGTTTATGGTTTATGGTCCGTGCCTAAGCTTTGTCTTTCACCGGCTACTGCAGAGGGCCACGAAACCACGGCCCTGAGCCCGTTCTCACGTGGCCTGCTTTGACAGTCTTTTACTTAAGGGTTCAATCATATTTTCCATCAAATTTCAGTATCTTTTACAATCTCTTCATATGCACCCAGGCATTGTACTTGTCTCAGTGATAAAAAGGACAAAGCATGATAGAAATGTTTCATGTAATTATCAAATAACAATTAGGATTTACTAGTGTGTGTGTGTGTGTGTGTGTGTGTGTGTGTGTGTGTGTGTGCCTTTTACAACTCTTCTCTCTTTTTCTTTCTCCAAACAGAGGCAGTTCTGAAGTGTGGCCTGTTTACACCACCCGGATATCAAATTGACTTGCTAATGGTAACTCTTCCTTGGTATCCATGGGTTACTGTGTCATGTGATTTGACATCGAGTACAGACAGCGCTGATTAGGAGCATCCAGCTCTGTCCGACTCCGTGCATCACTGAACCATCTGGTCATTTATTCACTAATAAGCCCCTAATGGCCCAAATATTCACCGGCCTGTCATTGTGACATGGCATAAAATGCCTACATCTTTCATCTCGCTTTGACATGTTTCTTGTTTCACATCAAAACCCGTCATTTACAGGAAAAGAGCTCAGAGGGGTAAAAACTTGACCTAATCTACAGTGTTAACACAAAGACAGAGGCTTGGTTATCTAGTAGCCTGACTGAAGGCATGTAAATGGGCAGGAATTCATTTTGTACATTTTTTCCATTCTCATTTTACAACATTCTTTAAGTTTGGTATCATCCCTAATATGGGGTTTTATGTGGGCTCTGCCTTGAAATCTCTAACCTGTGTCTGTTTAAATAGGAAGGCGTGCTTTAAAAGGAAAGGCTTTTTGGAGGCACGAGTCTTGCCTGTTTACATTTAAATGTAGGGGGAAAAATACATCTCAGGCAGGAGAACAGCCCTGCCCAGTTTTCAGAAGACTCTGGGTGTGCTATTTTGAAAACTTACTCTCCCCTATTTTTCAGACAAATGTGCCTTTTCTTACTTGTTATCCTCATAGATTATAAAAATTAGTGATTATTCATGTTTGGGACATTTGACATTGTCACCGTAGCAACAGTGAGAAGTGGGGGTCTTTGCTTCCAGTTAACAACAAAGCCAGGCCAAGTTCTGCGAGTCATTTTACGGGGACAAGCAGAATCCTAATGAAAATACAGGAAGTGGGTAGAATGGGGCACCCTATCACATGCATCATGGCAGGAATCTTGGTCCTGACTGGGATTAGAATGTAGCCTGAGAGTCACTAATTGGTTTTAAATCTGTAGACATTACTAAACAGAACATTTTTACAGTAAAATCTCTCTGCTCCATTTTCCCTTTTTGTCTTTAAAAAAAAAACCAAGTTTTAAAAGCTATGTTGGCATAATATAGGTTTTTAAATATCATTTTTCCTCTGAAGTTTTCTGTAGTTTACCCCCGATTCCCACAGAATAGCTGTGAGAACTGAAGAGGTGGTGCGGCACCGAGGGCAGATGCAGGGCTTGCCAATTAGGTATGAAAGATGGCAGAGAGCTAGGTGTGGTAGTTCACCTTTATAGTCCCAGTAATTGGAAGAGGAGTGCAGGGAGATTGCCCTGCGTTTGAGGGCAGCCTGGGCTATAGTGTTTACTGCCTAAAACGATTAAAACCAAAACCAACCTCCAGCTGGCTGATTTCTTGGTGGGCGTGGAGCTGTGCTGTAGTTCCAGGGCAGGATCTCTTAAGGTAGGTAGGTGGACTTCACAGCCACTCCTGTCAAGGACAGCTCACCCAGAGCTGAACTTATAAAGTAGTAGTTAGTACCTTGGCCTTCTTTGCTACAGAAGGATGAGCTGGAACAGGGGCGTCCACTTGGGGTAGGACGGAGGTTTACCACTGTGATGATGTCTTCTCCAGTACCCTCTCCACTTGGCTTTCCTGACGTATGGCAGTGGGAGTCGGGGTGCATGAATGTGTGTCATGTCATATGTGTGGAGGTCAGAGGTCAGGTTGTAGGAATCAGGTCCAGAGGTGGAATGGAGGTCCTCAGGCATGGTGACAGGTGCACTGAGTAATCTTGCCGGCCCTCACTGACTGATCGCTTTTCTGAGATGGGGCATAGTAGTGGGCATGCGCAGTAGTGGTTTTGGCTTCTGCTCTGTTCATACAGCCTGGTGAAAGGGCCTAGGAGCCATTCATTAATGTGAGCCTCCGACTCTGGAGGACACTGCTAGGGCTCCTTGCTTCTCTTGGGGTGCTGGAGGATGTGTAACTTGGGGGACAGTGTTCTGTGATAATTAAGTGTATGTTTGTGAGAGGTCACTGTTTCATACACTGGGCTATCTGAGTGATTGAAGAACAATTAATATAACATTAATATGATGCCTATAGTTTATTTAAAAAACTTCACACAAAGGGAAAAATAACCTTATATAAACAGATAAACTGAAATCATAGGCACATATGAGATTGTCTAAATAAACCCCAAACCTAGGTTCTTTGTTTTCATTTTACTGTAGTAAGTATGTGCAACATAAAATCTGTCCTCCAGCCATCGTAAGCATGTAGTTCAGTGATTTGTTCAATGTTACTAAATTATTACCATTATCTAATCATGAAACTTTTTTCTTCCTTCCTCTTTCCCTCACTTCCCTCTTTTGTGTTGCCCCCTATGTTTTTGCTTTTGTTTTGTGTGTGTTAGTGTGTATAGTTCAAGGGACTGAAAACACAGCTAAACTTTGAATGACCTTTCTGTCTCCATAAATATGTCTACTGCAGATATTTCACATAAATAAAGAATATATTAAACTTTTTCTTTTACGCAGCATAATATTCCCAGTCTCCAACTATGTTTGTAGCATAATCATAACTTTATTTGTTTATTTATTTATTTATTTTGCTAAACAATATTTCAACACAACTGTGTATCACAGTTTATTTATCTACTTGATGAGACAAACCTGAGTTGTTTCTGCCTAGTTTGTTTCAGTTTGATCCTCATTAAAACTTCACACAAAGTCATTACTTACACAGAGAAGGTGTGCACTAGAAGGTTGAAGTAGAATTACAGACTCACATTCAATTCCAGGTCTGTTTTCTGTTGTAACCCCCACCTTGCCTATTGAGGCCCAGCCTTTTGAACCTTCATCCTCTTCAAACACGAATCATAATGTTCATTCTATGGTGGTCCTGCTGGAATTAAACAGAATCATGTAAACCACTTAGAACAGATTCATATTTATCAATTAAAACCTGAAAGACAGGAACCTCCCACAGTGTGAGGTCTGAGGTGGTAGATAAGAAAGGAGGTCCTAAAGTCTGGGAAACACTGCATGAATGTGTGTCCTGTCATATGTGTGGAGGTCAGAGGTCAGGCTGTCTGAAAGGTTATGTCCAAGCTCAGCTTGCTCAGGGGCTCTAGAAGCAAATAAAATGCCTTAAAATGTGAGGGATACTTTCCAGTTCATCATTGGCCTCTCTGAACCACCACTGCATATGACTTAGAGGCATCAGACAAACATATGTTGCCTGAGGATAACACTTAAACTTGTGAATGCTCAGTTATTTGTCTGCTGCATATCAAGGCACTGGTTGTGGATTAAACTAACACTGTCCAGACTGATAGAGCCTGAGATTTAATCATCAAATCTATACAGAGATTTTTTCTTTAATGTTTTGTTTTTTTAGATTTATTCCAATATGTTTCATCCTCCCTGGAAGCAAGAGCTGCTCACTAAATACCAACAGGATAGATAGCCAGGTCTCCCGACATTTATCCTTTTTCTCCTTCTTTTGTGTCCTTGTTGCCACGGGCTGCAGATTTGACTTTCTGCAGGTGCCAGGGCTATGTGACCAGTCATTTCCAGTGCAATGAAGCCAAGGTGGTTTATCCTCACAAAGCAAAGCAGAGAGACACTGATAGACCTTTCATTTTTGCCACCTTCCCCACAATCCTTGGCGGCATACCTTCTGCCCTCACCCCTCTCGTCAGGATAAAGGGAACAGCAATCAGTAAGCAGAAGACAGCCACTCACCCACTAAATGAGTGATCAAAACAACGTAGAGGAGTAACTGGAAAGTAGAGGCTGGGTTGAGGGAGCATGGAAAAGACCAAGAGCTAAAGCCTGCCAGGATAGCACAATGGTCGAAAGGATCGCAGCAAGAATAGCATGAACAGAAATCAGAGCATCTTTCCAAGCCTGGGAAGTTCCAAAAGTTGCAACCAGGATGAGCAGGGCAGGAAACAAGCAGCTTTGCTTTAGCAATCATTTTGTTGGCTTTGCAGCATTAAGTGTACAACTATCTATAGGTAGAAGAGACCAAGGCATAGCAGGTTTCCCTTTTTGCTATCACAACCAGGAACTCTTGTAGTTTGCTGAAATGTAGCAAAGCACAGCAGAGGCTCATGCTGCAGCCTTACCTGACTGGGTGCGCCTCTCCCAAGTCTCCTTGCCAATGGCACCCTGAGAAAGACCAGGGACAACTACAGCAAAAGCAAGGGATGGAGCAGGGAGATGAAGCCAGTCCCATCCTCTGTGGAACGTTTCTGGGGGAAGAACTGAAAGCAGATGGTGAGATGGTAAAGGTGGACTTGTGTTATGGATAAGATAGATTATATTGAGTTTATGAACTTAGGAATTTCTCATATGCAGACTGTTCATCACTGCTGTGGATATGATTAGTGCAAGCAAGCTTGGTATGAGATACACTCAAGACTCTACACTGCCTTCCAACACCACCTGAGAGTCAGTGCAAGAGTGGAGACCACAGAGCTTTAGAGAATTGGCTTGGCTGGACAGCAGCTGTGGAAAACCACTATGATTGTTCTCTGTACCCCATGCTGGGACTGAGAAAAGTCAAGTTTATTAAAATAGATTTGCTTAGGTTAATGGTTCTTCAATCTTCATAGATAAAGGCTTAAAACAGATTACTGAGGGTTTCTGAGGAGGTAAGGGGTATGGCCCAATAATTTATATTTCTTAACAAGTTTGTAGGGGCTGCTGGTGGTGGTCCTGGGATGTCACTGTGGGTGGGCCCTTCCTTTCTTGTCATCTTAAAGAAGTGAATGCAGTCAAGAGACAAAGACAGTTTGAACAGTTTGTTTATTTGACAAAGCATCAACTAATCTACATTCAGTTTCCTTAAGAGGAATCACACACTCTGTGGTCTTTCATCGAAGAGCAAAGAGCTATAAACCAAAAAGTGTCATCGTTAAATCTCCTTATAGTCTGCCTTGCATGAAAAGCCTAGATGGAGTCAGGGAGGAGACAGAAGCAGGAAACAGGGGGCTGTGGAGGAAAGCAGATGGAAGAATTCGGCAATGCCAAAGAGATATTTAAGAGGTACTTTCAGATGACATGGTGATGCAGTAATACACAGATGTGATGTGTAAGGGGTATTAGGCTGGGAGGAATGGATCCTGTGTCCTCCTTAGCTTTGGGTATCTGGTAGTGTCTGTCACTCAGCTGGGATCTTCCATGGGAAGCTCAGGTCCATGATGAGTTAGAGACACTATGGAATCAGTACTGTGGTGATGAATGACTGGGTTGAACATCAGCATGCCAAAATCATGGTGACACAGACCTCAGAAAAAGAGGAAGCTATATTACTTTTTAATCTTTCTAAAGATCTCAAGATGACCAAAGGAACATGAATACAGATTTCATACTGATTCAATAAAAATTTAAATTTTAATGAAAGTGTATTGGTATCAAAGGGGGAATTTAACTGTTTTGCCTTGAATAATTTTACAGTTTCAACAATGTATTGTTTTTTTAAAAGTTGTAAACAAAAGTCCTTTAGGCCACATGGGCTTTCATAAGGCCATAGAGTACATTCCCCTGCCCCTGCTGAGAAGTGTACCTGAATTAAATCAAAGAAATGGGGATTGATTACAGAGTCAATTTTCAATTACCTATACTAATAGAGCAGTGGTGTAGGTAATCCCAAACTGTGGTTAAACTAAATCGCTTGCATTTGCTTTTGAATTACATTATTTAAACCATTTATAACACTTTAATTTCTAGCTACATTTTTCTTTTGTGATCCTAGCATTAATTTGTACTCTCTGGGGCAGTGATATTTATTTATCTATTTATGTATTTATTTATTTAGGTTTTATTGCATTATGATGAGAAAAGATACATAATTTCAATTTACCTGAATTTGTTAACATTTAAAAACATACTTTAAGTAAATAGAATTATATCACATTCTTCTTTTCTTTTTTCTGCCCCAACTCCTCCCAGAGACCCCCTTCAATACCTGTAATATCTTTCTTTTTATTTATTTTGTCATATTCTTTAAAATATATAAAATGTTGTAACAATAAAAATGAGTATTATAAAAGTTGTTTGATATAAAACAACAATCAGTTGAACAGTCTTTTTTAACTTTTATTGCATTATGATGAGAAAAGTTTCATGATTTCAAGTTATCAGAATTTATTAACATTTAAAAGCATATTTTAAGTAAATAGAATTAAGTCACATTCTTGTTTCCCTTTTGTACCCCAACTCCTCCCAGAGACCCCCCTTTAATACCTACAATATCTTTTTTGTCATATTCCTTAAAATTTATAAAATATTATAACAATAAAAATAAGTATTATAAAAGGTGTTTGATATAAAACAACAATCAATTTAACAGTCTTATGTAGATGCTCATCTACAGAATAGTGAAAATACATTTTTCTCAATATAAATTTTAAATAACTCCAAACATATTAACTGTATATTTCAAAATAATACATCACTACTTGTATTTTCTTAAATGAACATAAATATATAAAGTCTCTTTGTTTGTTTGTTTAGTATTTAGTGGAGTTTGAAATCTTGGCTCTTACTGCCCAAAATAAGAACAATTTTTAGACATTGGATTTCATTATAATAAGGCTGTACTTCAATGACCCTCACATCACCAAAGGATTTTACCTCCATTGTAGCTAACCTGAGAGTTGACAGTTCTGCTGCACCAAGGATGAATTGTAGGCACGATTTTTGGACACAGACTTCCTGCTATGGTCAAAGCTATTTGACTTGAGTGAG
>NW_022196897.1:61104010-61196760 GCF_008632895.1 Mastomys coucha
TATCTCTTGTATTCTGTTGGCGATGCTTGCATCTATGACTCTTGATCCCTTTCCTAGGTTTTCTAACTCCAGGGTTGTCTCCTTTTGTGATTTCCTTATTGTTTCTATTTCCATTTTTAGATTCTGGATGGTTTTGCTCATTTCCTTCACCTGTTTGCTTGTGTTTCTTTAAGGGATTTTTGTGTTTTCTCTTTAAGGGCTTCCAACTGTTTACCTGTGTTCTCCTGTATTTCTTTGAGGAGTTATTTATGACCTTCATAAAGTCTTCTATCATCATCATGAGAAGTGATTTAAATCTGAATCTTGCTTTTTCCAGTGTGATGGTGTGTCCAGGACTTGCTATGGTGGGAGTATTAGGTACTGATGATGCCAAGTAACATTGGTTTCTATTGCTTATACTTGCCTCCCACTATCTGGTTATGGCTAGTGCTACCTGCACTGGCTAAATCTGACTGGAGCCTGTCCTTCCTGTGATCTTTGTTGTGTCAGAACTCCTCAGAGTCAAGCTGTCTCTGTGATCCTGTGATTCTGGGATCCTGTGATCCTGGGCCTGTTAGAGCACCTAGGAGTAGAGTTTCCTCTGGGTGCTGTGGGACTGACTGCAGAGTTTGTGTCCAACATCTGCTCAGGACACCGGCCCAGACAGACAGGAAGGAACCCATGCCACTGGACTGGTGGAGTTCCTGCGTGCCTGGGTCCCACTGGTCCCAGTTACTCCAGGTGTTGGGACAGATGTTGGGTCCTCCTCACCTCTGATCCTATGATCCTGGGTGTGTTAGAACGCCTGGGAGTGGAGCTTCCTCTGGGTGTTGTGCGGAGTTTTGATATTTATTAGTGAATGAAGGTGCTTAACATCAAACCTGATGACCCAAATTTGAACCCGGTATCTTTCATGGTAGAAGGAGAGAACCAATTCCTACATGTTGTCTGATCTCCACAATGCACCATAGCACACCACACACACACACACACACACACACACGAATACACACATGAACATACACACACACCAAATTTAAATGTAATGATCTGTACCGCCCGACTTTGCACTAAGTTTTGGGAAAGAAAGTGACTCAAATATGCAAAGAGTGAAGTGCACAGCACTTGTGGGGTTTATATATTTTACATATCATGTACAAATTTGATAATTCAGACACGTAAGCTTTCTATAAGATTGTCAAGGTTAGAGATCCCAAGTCTACCTCGTCTCCCCAAGTCTAACTCACTTGGTTGTTTATCACTGGGAAATGGTCTATCCTTCCGTTGAAATACAGTGTTGGCTTCTGCTTTCCTCATTGGGAAAAGTAAATAAACAGAGCATGTACATCCATGGACTTCATCTGAGAACGCTGAAGTCTCCTCTTGTTTCAGGTGAGTCCGGTGTTTTCCTGTGGGAAAGGAAACAAAGCATACTGCCTTTTCTACTAAAGAATTATAGAAGACAAGACTCTCTTAAAAAATTGTAAAGAGGTTACTTGGTAAAAGTTTAAATTCCTTTAGGGTTAGCCCTTCTTGAAATCAAAATATGTGCTCAAGTTTCATTTCTCCCTAAAACCCTGTTCACTCTGTTGTCATATGATCACGTAAAGATGTCAGGCCAAACTCTGACCACTCAGAGTGGGACACAAAATCCTGTTGTATCAGAAATAAAAGCACACACATAGTCACACATCTTTTCTTCAAAATTTAGATCTTACCATTGCATTTATTTATGTTCAGCTTTTTTACTTAATACTTTGGGTCTTTTCCCAGATTGGCAATATTTCTATAAAATGTGTCTAATAGCAGTGTAGTTCTTAGTGCATATAGAGTTAGTTTCTTGTAGTTGGACAATTTAGATGGTTTCACTTTTGTTTGCTCATGCTTGTAAATAATGGTTCAATGAATATCCTTTAATGTCAGTTCATTTCCCTGTATCTATCTTGTTATTCTTCTTTTCAGGGTAAATTTCATTTGAGAGCCAGTGAAATGGTTCTGTGGGTAGACAGCTTGCTATTGTACCTAATGACCTGGGTTTGATCCCTCGTAATCTGATAGAGGGAGAGATCTGACTCCCTTAAGTTGATCTCTGTATTCCACATACAGAGGGTTTGCACATTCCTGGGGTTTGCATGTGCATACACATGGTACACATGTACTTACATACAAATAAAAATATAATTTAAAAACTTAAAATTAATTGGATAACATAAAATAAACTCACCTTGGATTGAAATTTCTTTGTCTAGTATTCAGGAAAGCACACCGAAGGACTTGAAGGCCTTTTTAAATTAAGCAGGTTCTACAAGATTAACTCTTTTGCAGCTACCAAATATTTTAGCCATAGGGAATTACAGTAGACACATCTGAATTCGACAGTAAGTATAGATTTATTCAGGGCACTTCAGGATTGGGACATGTTGCAATATAGTAATTTCCTCTGAGATTACTCAAGAGGAAAGCATTATGTTTGTTATTTTAACCTAAGACACTGTTTTATTTGCAGTTTTATTGCTATGATAAGACACTATCACCAAGTCAATTTATAGAGGAGTTTATTGAGGCTTACAGTTTCAGAGTGTTTGTCTGTGACTATTGTGGTGGGGAGCATGTCACCAGGCAGGCAGGCATAATGCTGAAGCAGTAGCTAAGAGCTCACATCCTGAGACACAGCCATGAGGATGAGAGAGCAAACTGGGAATAGTATGGGCTTTTGAAACCCCAAAGCCCACCTGAGTGAAACACCTCTGCCGACAAGGTCACACTGTCTAATGTTTCTCAAATAGTTCCACTAATTGGGGACCAGTATTCAATTACAGGAGCCAATGGAGACCATTTTCTCAAACCACCACAGACCGTGTTTATAAGTTATCAAACAGCTGAAGTTTCTATGTGTTCTAAAATCTTTATTTGGAAGCCTACATAGAAATCAAGTGATTGAGTTATCACTGAGTAATCTTCATTTGCCCAAAGCCATTATCAATCACTACAGTGGCCATTATTTATAAAGAATGTTCTGTGATGAGCACTTTATAACCCGTGTTTGCTGTCTATAGCTGTGCAATCAAATGATCCCAAATTTAGTAGCTTAAAAGAAAACATTTATTAGCCCACAGTTTCTGTGAAGGGCATCTTAGCCTGGTTAGCTGAATCCTTTGGCTGGATGCTTTCCTAAAGCTAAAACCAAGACCTCCATTACTACTCTCTTAAAGCTCAATGAAGGAAAGAGACATCCAAACTCAGTCATGTGATATTAGTAAGATGGGTTCTTCCTGGACTGGTTACCAAGGGCCTCAATTTCTTGTTGGCTAGAGGACTCTGTCACTTCTTTGGCTTCTGAGTCTGTCCATAGGGCTCATAAAACATAAGATGGCTTTCAACAAAGAAAGCAATTAGAGTAAGAAAAACAGAGTCAGAGATTTTTGTAATATAATCGTGGAAGTGACACCAATTGTCTTTGTCATTATTTGTACAATGAAATGAATCACTATGTTTAGTCCCATATCAAGAGGGCAGCATGGAGATACTAAGAGGTGAGGTTATTAGGAAGCAATTTAGAGGTTTCCTACTATGCAAACATTAATCCAAACGATACCCTTTGGAAGTAAATACAGCTAATCCTCATTTACAAATAAGGATATGATGCTTACTGTCATACATAGCAAAATTCAGGTTCAGCTTGTGTCTCTGACTTCATCACATACATGGTTGATCATTACCCCACCCTATTATCAAAATATGATACCTGTAAGGTCTATTGGTGCTGGAAATATCATAGTAGAGATCTGAGTCAACTCAGCCTTTGGTTTACATTACCAATGCTAAGATGTGACTTTCTTTCTCCCTCACAGCTTCTGTGTTTAAGTGAAATTTCTCAGCCTATACTAACAAGAGAAGGTGGCATGACCTGAAGGTGTTCAGTTAGAGGTAGGAGATTCTGGACTGTTCAGGTGCCTACATTTTTAGTTCTTATGAAAGCTAACTAGCTCCTAAATCTCTATCCAGAATTCTTGTATGTCTTTCCTATTCTTGGCTCACATTGCATATTAGCATTGAAAATAATTTGTAAGATAAATATCATGGGGCAGAGAACCTCCATGACCAGTGATTACACAAACACACACACACACAAACATGCGCGCGTGCGCGTGCGCGCGTGCGAGAGAGAGAGAGAGAGAGAGAGAGAGAGAGAGAGAGAGAGAGAGAGAGAGAGAGGGAGAGGGAGAGGGAGAGGGAGAGGGAGAGGGGGAGAGAGGGAGAGAGAGAGGGAGAGAGAGAGAGAGGGAGAGAGAGAGAGAGAGAAAGAGAGAGTTCTTGACATGTACTCTAAGAGGTAGTCATTCATTTTCCCTAACCAACAGAGCTATAAATCTGGTCTGAGCTCGGCGCACTGTATGTGTTTTGCTTTATGAAGGCATAAATCACCAAGATACAATTTGTGTTTGATTTTTTTGGACACTTAATTTGCTTAAATGTTCAGCAGTTCATAGACATAAATTGTGCTGGGCATAGCTCCAAGTGGAATAAGCTGGGAGTAAGAAAGCTATACATATTAGGATGTAATTCAGAAGAAAAATCATCCTGGCCAGTCAAGTAAGTCCTCTGTAGAAGTTACTTATAAATAACTTTGCTCCATGGGCAGTATAAATACTCAGTAAATTCTTCTAGAACAGGGAGCTTTATAGTAAATTTAAAGAAGCCTCTGTGTGTGGGTGAGGTATATGTATCTGGGGGATGTATGATACGTGTTTGAAAATGTAACCACACACGTAGATTCTTAGTTTAATTAAAAAATTATTTATTCATTTTATATGAATGGATATTTTGTCTGCATGTGTGTCTAGTGAGTGAGAAGGCCAGAAGAGGGTATTATAGCCTCTGAAACTGGAGTTAAGCCACCATGCAGGTGCTGGGAATTGAATGTAGTTTCTCTGGAAGAGCAGCTAGTATTCTTAGTCACTGAGCCATCTCTCCAATAATGCCTCATTGAAAATCAAGACATGGATTTTCATTCTGTCTGCCCCTACATGCACAAATTGGACAAATCACTTAGCTTATCTGAACCTCAGAATTTTAATTTAAAAGGAGTGGTAGGTTAACTACTCTCCTACTTCTTCCTCTTTCTAAAATGTTCTCATCCTAAATACTCACTGGATAACTCTGTCATGCCATCTCAATGGAAAAGATAAGAGAAAACACAGGGGAAATTGGGGATAAAATTTTGAAATTACATCAGTAGAAGAACTATTTAACAGTCTGTGTGTGGGGAAGAGATAAATCCTAACTCAGTGTGTGTTGTTGATATGGTCATGGTCAGGTCAAGGAGTTCATGTTCAGATCTATGGGCATGGTAAGACCTTCTTCTGGTCCAAGTATAAATGTTGAATGTTACCGGCCAGTGGTAACCACAGAAAAAGTTTTTCTGGAATATGGAGTCAGGAGGAAATTGGCTAGCCATGTTTATGTTATCTTAATCCACGTGGAAGGTTCAAAATTAGACAGCACCCAAGTGTGATCACTCAGCCATCTTGGATTTAATAATCTCCTTGTTACAAGCCAACAGGTAGAATAGGTGAGGCAAAACCCCTCCCTCAAGTTCGTCAGCATGTCGGCCCAATCAGCAGCTTCTTTAGTCTCTGTAGAGGTGGGACTTCCGATGTAACTGGAACCAGGAGCGAGGCGTGGCAAATAGCAGGAGGTGGGCAGAGAGGTGTGGTTATGAGAGGCAGGCAGGGTCAAGCAGGAGTTGAAAGTGTCCAGGAAGTATCAAATGATAGCTTCCTCTTTCCAGATAACTCTAGCCCTGAGACAGGTCCTCTGTAGAGATCTACTTGTATTAGATAACCCTGCCTCCTTGTTCAGCTGTATAGCACAAACCCACCTCCACCATTCAGATCTATAAAATAACCTGCTGAGTTTCCTGGATGTTCCTGATGCATCTCCATCAAAGTGCTTGGCCCACAGATCCTACTTTTTCTGTCCGTCTGTCTGTCTCTCTGTCTGTCTGTCTCTCTGTCTGTCTCTCTGTCTGTTCAGATTGTGGCAGTCTGGACGTACCATCTCAGGAAAATCCATGCTGATGCCCAAAGTCTGGAGTTTCCCAAAGCATTCCAGAGGCATGCTTCTGGTATATAGCACAGAGCAAGAGTTGATGAATGCGGTCCTGGAAGGGTCTAGCCAGCTAGGAATGTATAGCCCTTCCTCCCCTTTCTTTGTGAACAGTGCTGTACTGGAACTTCTTAGTATCCCACAACAATGGTGGCTCCTTCTCAATGCAGGAAGAGGTACATGCTGGCAGCTCATTTCCCTGGACAACTTATGACAGGGACTAACACTCAAACTGAAACTGCACTGTGTCTGTGTTGGCCATTTCACTCATGCTTGCCTCTGAAGAGGGAAGAAAAAAGGGGCCTTCCATTGTGGACCAGTAGCCCCTGGCTCCAGATGTGTCTCTGTGAGATGGTAAGAGTGTGAGGAACCAATGGGTCCTATTGTGGCATTCGAGCTCTGAATTTCTCTCATAAAGTTCATCTCTTAACTCAGCTGTTCTCACATTTTTGCATGCTTCAGAATTGTCTGAAGGACTTGATGGCACATAATTGTTGGGCCTCTTCCATAGAGTTTCTGATCCAACTTGGAGTGTGCCTGAGAACTGGCCTTTTTAAACAAATTCCTGTGGAAGGACAGTGCCCCTGGTCCAAGGCCCACACTTTCAGAACTCATACCATATTACATTGCCATGAAAATCATATTGCAGGGGCAAAAGAGCTTGATCAATGGCTGAGAGGGCTTGCTACACTATCATGAGGACCCAAGTTCAATTTCTAGCACTCACACTGGGCGGCTCACTCTGCCTAGAACTCCAGCTCCAAAGGACTTGACATCCTATTCTGGCCTCTATGGGCACCTGCACAAATTCACATAGATATAAACACATATACATAAATAAAAAGTAAAATCTTTTAAAAAGAATGAATATTACTTATTACATTATCATAGACTTTTCTTGGAATGCTATGACAAGGCTACTGATATAAAGGAGGGTAAATTTAATGTACCTTGCAGAGGAAATATTTTTTCCCTTGGTAATACATTTTTTAAAAAGATTTATTTATTTATTTACTTTATATGTATGAATATACTGTAGCTGTACAGATGGCTGTGAGCCATCATGTGGGTGCTGGGAATTGAACTCAGGACAGCCCCGCTCACTCTGCCCACTCCAGCCCACTCCCTCTGGCATAATATACTGTAGCTGTCTTCAGACACACCAGAAGAGGGCATCAGATTTCATTACAGGTGGTTGTGAGCCACCATGTGGTTGCTAGGATCCGAACTCAGGACCTTCGGAAGAGCAGTCAGTGTGCTTACCTGCTGAGCCATCTCGCCAGCCCCCACATTTATTTTTAATATACATTAAATGTGGGCTTACTATCTTTTAGCAAGTTCTGGTTTTCTCTATATAATATCAATATCAAGTTAACTTAGGAAACAAACATAAAGAAATGTTCCAAATATTCAGCAAAACTGTAGATTCAGGACATGTCAGACCATGTATGTAAAGGCAGAGTAGTGGCTATTCCTGGTTGCCAACTTGAATATATCTGGAATGAACTACAAACTAGAATTGGAAGGCTCACCTGTGGTCCAAATTTGAAGGCTGAGAGATACAAGTTTCCGACCTGGATCTTGGCATGGAGATCTTGAGTCATAGTGGCTATGAATCCCAGAAGATTAAGACAGGAAGATCTCCAAATTCAAGGTCATCTGGGATTAAAGGCATGGTGGCACACACCTTGAATCTGAGCCACGCCTTTTGCTGGAGACTTATATAAGGACGTTGGAAGAAGGAAGGCTCTCTTCTTTGCCTGCTTGCCTTGTGGGACTGAGCAACTTCTAGATCCTTGGACTTCCATTCACAGCTGCTGCTAACCATTGTTGGGAGTTAGACTATAGACTGTAAGTCATCAACAAGTTCCCTTACTATATAGAGACTACCCACAGTTCTGTGACTCTAGAGAACCCTGACTAATACAGGCAGTGATAGAAAATAGGTCAAAGTTGGGGAGATCCTCATTGTGCTCACTGGCATTAACAATGAAGGTAACTGTCTTAGGGTGTCCATGGCTGTGAAGAGACACCATGACTATGGCAGCTCTTATAAAGGAAGACATAATTAGGGCTGACTTACAGTTTCAGAGGTTTGATTCATTGTCATCATGACAGGAAGCATGGTGCTGGAGGAACCAAGAGGTCTACATCTGATCCTGAGGCAGTTGAAGACTGTGTGCCACCCTAGATGTAACTTGAGTATAGGAGACCTCAAAGTCTACCCCCACAGTGATACACTTCCTCTAACAAGGCCACACCTACTCCAACAAGTGCACACCTCCTTATAGTGCCATTCTCTATGGGCCAAGCATTCACACATGAGTCTATGGGGAGCGTTCCTATTCAAGCCAGCACATCTAAATTCTTAAAATGTGACTGTTGGGGCCAGGCGGTGGTGGCGCACGCCTTTAATCCCAGCACTTGGGAGGCAGAGGCAGGCGGATTTCTGAGTTCGAGGCCAGCCTGGTCTACAGAGTGAGTTCCAGGACAGCCAGGGCAACACAGAGAAACCCTGTCTCGAAAAACCAAAAAAAAAAAGAAAAAAAAATGTGACTGTTGAGTCATGTCAGCTATAGGAGTGTTCTTTTAATGTTGGGAACTTGGGATGCAGACAACTAGAGTCTGGTAAGAATCATGGAGGACTGTGTTTGTGTACACACACACACATATGTGCACCATAATCAGCTTTGATAACCAACCTTCTGTTTAAGAGGCTAGGGTTTTATCAACATTTTGTACCTCCCTCTTTTGTTCCTCTGCCATTTGTTCCTCTTCCTTGGCAACCTACAAAGGTAGAGCTGTTTGCTTTTTACTGTTATTGTTTACACACTGGGTCATCTTTTAGGGCCAACATCCCAACTGAAGACACTCAGATGGATTCCTCTGCACAGCCAGAGTTGTAAACCACCAGACACTGCTCCATAGATCTTGTAGAAATAAATCTACTCTCCCCCATCTTCAATTAGCTGAGCTCACACATTTAAAAATTGCTACTAGGAGATGCTTCTGTGAGGAAGTGACCACACAGCCCATTTAATTTTGCTACACAGTAATTTAATCTTTAGAAATAATCAGTTGTTGTTATAGCTGAATATAAACTAAAAATATCATTTGCCATTTTCCACAAACTTGTCATATAAAGAGCAATAAAACCATTCGACCATTTATGCAACTTACAAATTCATTCTCTTCCATAATGTCTCACAATCAGATAGTATTTTCAGGTCTCGAGCAGGTCACAAGTGGAGGACTGGAAATCATGTATTCTGCTATAATTTATAAATGTTACTGAATTGCTATCTTCAAAAACAAACACAGAAGATTAAAAATCTAGTTAGAACATTTCTGAAATTATCTTTCTGAAAAATCCCTACCCCCCAAAAACTACAATAATTTTCTCAAATGAGGTAGCATTATCAAGAGAAACACTGTAGAGCCTTCCAATAGACTCTTGTGACCTACATCCAAAGTTTTCAGTTGGGCTTTCCAGCAAGGGCTCATCAAAACACCCATTACTCGCTCCATCTGGAAGCTTCTGGATCAGTAGACCTGGATCAGGATCAAATGTTTGAATTTCTCTTATGTTCTAGAAGCTCATACTGCTGGTCTTCTGACCACACTGGAAACCATCATCTTAGGCTGCTCTTTGGTTTCTCCGTTCCTCCTCCCCACTCCAAATCATCTAGTCCACCTGTGCCACATATTTTCTGCCTGTGAGTTATCTGTTGTTCTTGGCTGTCTTTATTAATGTTAGCTTTCTATTGCTGCGAGCACATACCTGAGACAATTGATGTAAAAGGGGGAAAGGTTTATTTCAGTCAGCCCCTGATTCTATATTACAAATAAGAACTGGATAAGCCATTTTGGTATTAATGAGTTTTCTGATACTATTTTAAAAGATTTATTATCTTAAATTGTGTATGTGTGTGTGTGTGTGTGTGTGTGTGTGTGTGTTTGTGTGTGTTTTACCTGCTCATGGGGCGGGGCAGAGGTGTCAGATTATCTGCAATTGGAGTTACAGGTGATTGTGAGTCACCTGAGCTGGGTGCTGGGAATCAAACTCAGGTCCTCTGGAGGAGCAGAGCATTCTTAACATCTTAATAACTGAGTCATTTTTCTCACACCTAGTAACATTTTTTATCATAATCTCTTTCATATAATTATGGACACAGAAAATTAAAACTCTAAAAATTTTCTCCAATCCATCTTCTAGGCCTAACTACTAAATTTATTTGTTTTTTTTTTTTTTTTTTTTTTTTGTTAAAATTCATTTCACCTTTTACTTTGCATAGACTATAACAATGTGGATATAATGTGTATACATTTGTGTGAGGTTAGTATTTTTCTTTGTTCTTTATCTTCTTTTTAAAAAAATCTAGTTTTAATGGCTGAAAATATTCCACTGTATGAGAAGGTATATATTTAAAAGTAAAAAGAAGCTGGAAGTTAGGCAGTAGTGAATGCACCGCAGGTATGATTCACCGTGGCATGCTGAACTCATAGAGTAGGATAGATCTCCAAAGTCATGAATTAACATGAGGAGACTCTGAGGAACTTGAGAATATCGTTAGAGGTTTCTCGGCAGCATAACCATTATCAAAACCAACTTCACTGGAGAACTAAAGGGAATTAAGCCTGGCTTCCACTATAACTCTTTTTGTAGTTTGGATGATGGGCAGCTGATTTTTTAGCAAATATACATTTATCCCAGAGAGAAGCCTAATTTTAAACTCTTCTGTAAAAAGCTCATGTTTGTGAACATTTTACAGTGAAGCAATTACTATCAAACAGTTAAAGAGAGGCCAGGGGTTATTTCTCCTTGGACCTTCCCTTTTAAGTTAGACATATTTGATTTCATGTTAAAATTCAAGTATGAGTCTACTTGACAACATCAGCAGTTTCTTCTGTCCCAACAGGACTGTTCTGAAACTTGATTTGTCACAAATACGATGATGATTTTCCATTATCCCACAAACTTTATATAATAGTTATGCACTCACTGTTGTGACCAAGTACTTGGCAAATGGCTACTTCAAGGAATATTTATTTTGGCTCACAGTTTAAGGGGCTACAGTCCAGCATTGCAACAAAGGCATGGTGGCGGCTGGCTCCACGGTATTGAGAATATGTGGCAGCTGCTTATTCCATGGTGCCAGCCAGGAAGAAGACAGACTCAGCTGGAACCTGTCAGGCTCTAACACCTAAGCCCTGGCTCTAAGGCCCTGTGGTCTTACACCTGCCATCTAGGCTTCATGTTCAAAAATTTCTACAGCTTCCCTAAATGGTTCCACCAGTTAGGGACTATGTGCTCAACCCCAGAAGCTTGTAGGGGGAAGTCAAGGCATCTCATATTTTATACATATTCTGTTGGCGTGCTGAGAGAAAGAAAAATAACAGAAGCAATTTCCATACAATCCTCAGAATCAAGTTCATTTTACCTCCATAAAATCAAACTGCTGTAGAAGGTTATATTGGCCAAGAAGAACCCTAAAAACTATCTTAGGTCTATGTGCATGTCAGTGACGTGCCATTGGCCTTGATAGTACTAGCTAGATCCGTGTTCTGTTTGGTAATTAAAATTTTAATAAGTAATGAGCTGACACAAATGTCACTAAATGAAAATCTGTACAATAATATTATTTCTTGATCATTGTAAAAGTTATTACATTTACTGTTACACAAACTAGTAGGCTCTGGAATTTTATGTTGTCCTTTCTCTTCCTTCCTTCCTTCCTTCCTTCCTTCCTTCCTTCCTTCCTTCCTTCCTTCCTTCCTTCCTTCCTTCTTCCCTTCCTTCCTTCCTTCCTTCCTTCCTTCCTTCTTTCTTTTCTGAGCTCTGCTAACATCATTTAGAGATTACTAACCTCCCAATTTAGGTGATACAAAAATAACTGCTGAACCACCTCTTCATTTCTCTAGCCCCCAGATTTGTCTGAGAACTTTTTGGGGGGGGCACAGTTTCACTATGTATCCCTGGCTGGCCTACAACTTACAGAGTTCTGCCTTCCCATGCCTCCTGAATGCTGGGATTGCAGTTATGTACCATCAGATCTGGCTAACATCCTGTTCATTCTACATGGTTAGCTGGAATATAGAGCTTGCCCGAGCACTTCCAGTCCAGACTTCTGAAACTAAACTGTTCTTTCTTAAATATGCTTATCCTTCTGATGTTTCTACTTCTTTGAAGGACAGTGTCGTTCTCCTGTCACCTGCCTCGAAGGAGACAATCCCTGTCTCTCTCCTTGCCACTGCTCTCTGCATCCTATCAGCAGGCACACACTCCCTCTGCCCCCCATGGTTCAATTTCTTCCAATCTGCCCCTTCTGTACTTTGCTGCCCTTTCAGGACCAAGGGTACACAATAGTGGTGGCAAGTTAGACAATATGGTGAGCTCAAAAACCAAACCAAACCCAATCAAATACATTTAAGGTCATCCTTCCAGACCAACTAAACCAGCAACTTAAGGAAGAAATCAAGACTCTAAAATTTTTTAAATCTCCCCAAGAGAATCTAACATGCTGCTAACCTTGAAGATCCCTGGTTAGATTTTTTCTAACAAAAGTCCTGTAAAGTCTCTCCCGCTCTGTCTTTCTGTATCCAAGCCTTCATCTATACTTCTGCCCCTCTACTGACTTTTTTTTTAAATGGTGCTCTTGATAAGGGCCATACCATGGTCAAATGCCTTCATAGTTTCCCCACAATGCTCTTGTGATAAAGCCAATTTCTTTATTCTAAGTCATGAATTCTTCTAGAACCAGGCCCCACATTTCCTGCTTTGTTTCAGTTAGTTGTCTATGTATGCTACAGGCACTGGGTGAATTATGAGCATGCTCTGTTTGATCTTGCCTCGTTGCTTTACTTCTTCTATCCTCATCTAATAGATTTCCTGCATCTTTGAACATGACCTGGGATGCATTTGTCTACAGTGGGTAGGACTTCTGTGGCAGAGATGGTTTCTCTATGATTCTCTGTCTCTCTCTCTCTGTCTCTGTCTCTGTCTCTGTCTCTGTCTCTGTCTCTCTCTCTCCCCCTCACTTTCTCTTGTTTTTTGAGACAGGGTTTCTCTGTATAGCCCTGGCTGTCCTGGAACTCAGTCTGTAGACCAGGCTGGCCTCAAATTCAGAAATCCACCTGCCTCTGCCTCCCAAGTGCTGGGATTAAAGGAGTGTGTCACTACTGCCCGGCTTCTCTGTGATTCTCTTATTTTTCTTCCAGATGTCAAAATGGCAGCCACGACTCAAAGTGCAGTACCCTTGGGTGATCATGTATAAGGCAGGAAAAGGCTCAGTACATGGATATAAATCAGGTGATGGTGGCACACACCTTTAACACCAGCATTCAGGAGGCAGAGGCAGGTGGAAATCTGTGAGTTCAAGGCCAGTCTGGTCTACAGAGTTCCAGGACAGTTAGAGTTATTACACAGAAAAATCTTGCCTTAAAAAAAAAATCATAAATCCCAAAGGTGCCCTGGCAGAGCTAGTACCTAACCACACTCGATCAGGACACCACAAGCTTCCGTGAAGTGTGTCTGTCACAGGGCAGCTCAACACTGGCATGTTCTAGACTGGGAGGCGGGACCTTTCAGGAAAGCCCAGGGATATGGAAGGGCAGGTGTTGCCAGGAGGAACCCATGGAGGTCCCACATTTTTGCCTTTAGAAATACAGTACTTTCCTCAAAAACTTCTTTTAAGGGCCTTCTTTTTAGGAACAATTGCCTGCAGCAACAGAAGTCAAACCTGCCCAAAGTTTCTGTTCTCATCTCTCATGGCTTGATGCTACTTCCGCCTTTTGTGCTGTTGCCTATGCATGTGACTTTCTTCTCGTATTGAATTCTGTTAAGAGTGGGGCGTCTTGCTCAGGCATCTTTATATATCCCGTTCCATCAAGTTGACTTTAAAACTTCTGTTGTAAGAATGATATTCTGGCATTTATTACTCTCATAACATTTGTTTGCCTGGTGCTGTTTCGAGCTTGCTCTCAATATTTGTTTTAAGTGGCTATTAGCCAACAAAGGCTGCTTCCCAGTGAAGGCAGGGATTGGGTTTCTTAGGCTCCCTGGCGACTGCCCTCAAGCCAGTCATCTGTGGGAAGTGGACCCACCCCTCCCACCCCTGCCTGCATCAGACCGGATCCCTGTGATAATAAACTACTTGTCACATCTGAACACCTTTAATATATCTCACAAAATATTTGGGGTTCTCTGGTTAGACCAGTAAGGATGGCCTGGTTGGAATGCTGGCTGCCCGCAGGGCTAATGAGAAAAGTCCCACCAGGGGTAGCTCTCTCCTACCAAGCCCCTCCAGGGAGGGTCAGCCAGGCAGAGAAGGTGCTACATCTTCTCTCTGCTCAAGGAGACATGGTTTCAAAAATCTGGCCCCCACAGGAAAACAAATGGGAACAGGTGGGAGGGGGCGGCGCTGGGACTCAGCAGACTTATTAAAAAAAAACAGTAATAACAATAATTTTCAAAGCATTATTTATTTGTGAGTGAAAGGATGGGGTTTTTATTGGCCTGAAGTGCCAGAGGGTGGTTGCTTTCCACTGTGCTATGTTGTGGAGCATGCCTGCCTAGAGTGTTATTTGGTAGCAATCTTGAGGCAGAGAGGAGAGAGAAAGAGAGAAAGAGAGAGAGAGGGGTGGGGGGAGAGAGAGAGATCCTTGGTGTGCTTGGCCTAGTGAGTGCTGGCTTGGTAGACACAGCCCGTGAGAATGGGGCCTTCCCTGTTGTTTATAGACAGGAGAGAATGAACTCTGTGTGTGTGTGTGTGTGTGTGTGTGTGTGTGTGTGTGTGTGTGTGTGTTTGCAGGTGGAAGGATGTAGCTGTCTGGTAAGATGAAATAAAAGCAAAAAGGGTGGGGTGTGGTTCTTATTTCCCTTTAGAATAGATGTGGTTTGTTGACAAATTCTAAGCTCGTGTGACTCAGTTAAGAGGAAATCAATTGGAAAACTTTAAATGACCGAACTGGCTCTTTGAACAGCAGGACTCAGAGACCTGTGATTTCTTTTGCATCTCTCTGAGCCCTCTGAAGGGGCCATCCTTTGAGGAGCTTCCTTCTGAGGTGGGCAAACTCCATGCTACACGGTCCACACAATGATTGTTCCTGGTCATCCCCCAGGCCCTGCTGTTGTCAGAATGGGTCCTCATAGGAAAATGAGGATTTGATTAGTACCCTGTTTTGGTTCACTTACTGGGATGATGCAAGGATAGGCTTTGCTGGGTAGATTCTGGGAACTTACTTGAACCAAAGGAAACTGCGTAATTCAAGTGCACCATGGGATGAGGCCACTATTGGAAATGCCCCAAATATAGCAATCACAGACTGATGAGTATGTATGAGCTCTGATGTCAACTACACTTGTGTCATCCAAGGGCCGACTTAGGCCTCTCAGATTGTGTCGACTTATTTTGCAGGTAAGGTTGAGAAAATTAAATTCTGATTTTTGAACATTTTTGTAGAATGTATGTATGTATGTAGCTAGCCGACCTAGCTAAGATAACTTTGAACTCCTGCTTTTCCTGCCTCCACTTCCAAGAGCTAGAATCACAAGCATGAGCCACCATACCATTACTGGACTTTAATGTACCTTAGAACCACCAGAGAGGTTTGTTAAAATACGAATTGTTGATGTTCCTTCCAGCTTATCATTCAATGGGAGCATTGTATATTCCATGTTGAGCTAATATATTAACTCTTCCGAAGTCCCCATCCTGCCAACCTCTACCCTGGAGGGACAGTGTCACTCTCCCAAGTCATCGGTTTGCCTGCCACTTGGTGGCAGGTTCTCACCAAGTGATACTAATACTGCTGTTCAGGGACCATGTTTGTGAGCCACCTTGTCTGACTATGGACATGCAAAAGGCCTTCCTCACTAAGTTCTCCAAACCAGATCCTGCCACATGAAAGTCTTACGTTTCTTGAAACATGCATCTAATTTGATGTGGACCGGAGAGGAATAAGACGTGACTCATAGATATTTTTTTTCAAGGATGGAAGAGTCCAACATGCAAATAAATAACGGCACTAGGGTGGAATAAGTGTTCATAAAAGTTCAGAGAAGACAAAAGGAGAAAGCAACCAGGATTTCCATGATGCTGAGAGTCTCTATAGTCTCTGTTGTGAGAAGATGTGGCGGGAGGGACCGAAGCTCAGGGAGGGTGCTCTGCTCTTCCTTGTGAGCGAGCGCACCTCTGCTTTTGTTTGGGCCTGGTTTCCAGCTCTGCTTCTGGCTTGATCACTCTGCTTGGTGTTTGTTATTATTCCTGTCCTTTAATAACTGGCTCCTTTCCTGCACACTTGATCCCTCTCACCTGGTACACTCAGGCCAGTCCTTGAGGCAGCAAGAGGAAGGCTTACTGAACTCTTTTCTCCTCAATTGTTCTGGAGATTGAAAGAGGCTCCTGAACTTTACAACCAGTGAAAACTGTCGCCAGCTTCACAATTCTGGCCAACATGTCTATGCTTTGAAGTCTGGTCCCTGCCTTTTACAATTCTATTTTTAAAATGTATTAAAGATGTTTAAACGTGGCAGAGACTTCCAATAAAAGCCGTGCGGCTTGAGAATCAGGATGCTGGTCTCAATTTAAAGTGCCTGTTAAATAATAGGATACCCATGTAAAATGGGCTCTGAAGCACTGACTACACAGCTCTCATGAAAGCAAGCTCACTCACCACTGTCTCCGATAGGATTTCAGAGCCAGTATGCCTCACATCCTTCCCTGTTTATGCCACGAAAGTGCCTCTTCATATAAAGTGATGGAATGTTTTGTTTGACTTGATACCAGCCAAGAGCATGAGACTAAAACAGGAAAAGTCTCAAATAAAATATTTTGACACATTTTCTGAGGGAGAATCATGCCAGGGCTTACAGTGGGCTCTTATTCTTACCAGTCTTGGTTTCCTGAACAAAGGTCTAAGGTCATTTGACAGGCCCACAGATTCACAACTCCAAGCATTATTTGGGGACTTGTCATTCGTGACAGTTGGTCTATTTTGTGTTGAGAAGTTTATTAGCCCTTTTAGGAGGCTACTAAAAGGATACGTTGTAGTGCCTGACCTGTGCCCCCATGCCCCGTCTCTGCCCTCCCTCAAAGAGCCTGCTTGATTCTATGTTTGCCTTGGCCGCTTTTTATCCTCATCGATGGTGCCTTTGTCCCACGTTTTACCTGTCTGCAACAGCTGGATTCAGCCAGTATTTATCTCTGCAGCTTTTGCCAGCATCTCTCCAGAATTTAAAAATCTAGATTTTTCTACATGCTTTAGAATCCCGGACTCTCCTGAGGTTAGGAGTGGCCATGTGGTACAACCTAATCCATGGACTATAAACTAACACCGGCTAAGGGTGTCTGAGATAGTATGTTTCTCAAAATAAGCTCAAACACTTCCTTCCACCCACTATATTTTTCTTTCAGTTGCCTGAAATGTGATACAGTAACTAGATATGCAAATACTACCCATGACTAGGGAAAATGCGAAGAGATGCAGAATCTCTTGGTTTGGCCACTTGATTACATTTTTGTATGTATGCATGCATGCATGTATGCATGTATGTATGTAGTTTGTATGTAGGCATGCATGCATGTATGTATACACCCCATTTGCAGCAAGAGTGCATTTGCAGGAGTGGGTTCTCTCCTACTTCATGGATCCAGAGATCTAACTCAGCTTGTTAGGCTTAGCCTGTTAGCCTCTACCCATCAAGCCATTTCCTTAGCTATGGTCTGCGATTTTGACCTATTAAACCAATATCTGCAACTGTCAACTTTTAGACTTGTCATTACAGAAGAAAACAAAAAATTAAAGGTATTTCCTCACTTATTTTTATATGAGGCCATAGATATTTTCTGAGCTATTTCATGACTCAAAGTGGTTAAGCTATTTCCTTGGGCACAGACCCAGGATTAATCTAGCAGTCATGGGACTAATACTAAACCTTGTCTCCTATGAATTTCTGTTCTGAATCTTTCTGTGCCGGCTAGTTTTATGCCAACTTAACAGAAGATAAAGTCATTTTGGAAAAGGAAACCTCAATTGAGACAATTTCTCCACCAGCTTGGTCTGTGATATAGTTTTTTGATTGATGGTTGATGTGGGAAAGCCATCTTCCTATAGATGGTGTTGTCCCTGGGCTGGTCATCCCAGGTCCTATAAGAAAGCAGGCTGAGCAATCCATGAGAAACAAGCCAGTGAGCAGGACTCTTGAATGGCCATAGCATCAGCATCTGTCTCTAGAATTCTTGCTCTAACATCCATCAATGGTATCAGTCTATTTGTCTGTAAGCTAAAATAAATTCTTTCATCCCCAGGTTGCTTTTGGCCACGGTGGTTTTTTTTTCCCTCAGCAATAGAATCTCTAACTAAGAGACCTACACAACGCAGGGTCTTAGTTGGACCATTGTGGATCTTTTCTTCCCTTCAGGAGAAGATGCCTTCTAAAATCTGATGAACAGGTGGATCCTTCCCAGCATTATGCTTTGGGAGACTACCTGGCTTTTTATCATTAATGTCACAGACTGGCTCTTTGCAGCACTGGAAAAAAATATTACAGCCTTTGTGTGGCTTGATGAGTAAACTCCTCCAAGAAACAACCTGGTGTCTGAATCCGATCATCGTGAGGAAAATGAAGAGGTTGTTTTCATAGGCATGAAAAAAGGCTTCTGGGATGAAATAATGGTACATCAGTCATATCACCTCCACCCCTACCCCCTTTTAAGACTTGGAATCTTTAGATGCCTCTGCCAGGCTCAGTCTCAACTGAGCAGGAATAGAAGGTTGCTATACACTGGAGGGAATGCTCCATGAAGAAAAGTGGCCTGAGTGGATCCTCTCTTTAATAACACATTGGCCAACTCAAAGAATGGCTAGGTTTGGCACAGTGTGGACCAGCTTTGAGAATGAAACCTGAACATGTCAGCGTGACACAGCATCATTGTTAGTTGGCATCAGTAAGATCTGTCCACACAGCTGAGCCGGCAAGAGAGCCACTGTACATTCAAGACCGGAGCAGCCTGCATGGCACCTACAACAGTGGGACAGCTTGTGGCCGGTCGGAGTCTCTAGCTTGTTCTTTGAGAGCCATCTAGAAACATGTCTGGGCCTCTCCAGAATCAGAGACTGATGAGGGTTTTAGGTAACGCAGAAGGATACCCTTAAAAGCATCCTGGATTCCTGCTATCCTGCTGAGATTTTAATTTGATGAGTGTTTGTCTCCTGAGCTTGTGAAATAGATTGGGACAGTTATGCACTAGGGTTAATAGACAGAAAAGAAAAAACAAACAAACAACAAAAAAACAAACACCCCAAAAAACCAGGGACAAAGTTGTAACTGAAATGATCAACATAGAGGTGGCAGGGATTGACCTTGAAATTCAATAGTGTATTTAGAATATATTGTGTCAACTCATATTTCACAGGTTCCTTTTATGTTGTATTTTCTCTAAAAGTAGAGTCTCTGGCATAGAAAATTGTACCAGAGATAGGGTGGGATGCTGGGATAATCTGGATTAGCTTTAGTTCTATGTTATTCGGTCTGACTTTATGTGCCAATAAATATTCATAGTGGCTAGAAGCAATGATTGTTTTAACCTTCTGGTTCTGTGAGGGGGAGAAGCTACCTCCATGCTAATGAATCCTGCACTAGTTTCCAAGGGGAGACCCTGGATCTCTCTAAATCCAGGATTGGAGAGTCAAGATCATTCAATTGAAAGTCTAAATTGCATATAGAAGATGGTAAAAAAAAATGAACATGGTAAAAAGATTTTACGGCTTAATTGACATTTAATTTAATTGACGCTGCTGGTAAATATTAAGTTTCTAGAGTTCTAGTAACAGTACAGGATTTAGAATTACTCTAATTTAAATCTACCCCAGATTTGTAAAGGAAAAAAGCCCACCAGTTTATAACTATCTAAAAGATCTCCAGAAGACAGTAGGGCTTTTTTTTTTTTTTTTTTTTTTTTTTTTTTTTTTTTTTTTTTTTGAGTACAAGTGAAAGTCCTTAGAAAATATTTAATTCATCAGAATACCTCCAGAATTAATTGGGTGAGGAGGGACTAATGGATTCGAGCAGTTATGAAGCCATTCCAAGCACTTCATATTCCTTCTTTTAATCTCCATAGTAATTACATGAAGTAGGTATTATTATCACCATTAAAATTATTATTCATATTTTAATCAATGAATCAGAACTGTACACATTTATGAGGTACAGTGTGATGTTCTGATACGTTTCTAACATCTAATGTGCAATAATTAAGTCAAGCTAGTGAACATATCCATCACCCCCGTTCTCTTGTGGGTCTTTCTAGTGGTAAGGCACTTGGAATTTTTCCTCTTAGTTGTTCTGAGGCACACAACAGATGATTATTAAGTATCTCATTCAACTCTGCAATACATTTTCAGCCCTGTTCTTTTTGCCTAAAACTTTGGATCTTTGGCCAACAATGGGTGCCTCACCCAGTCTCTGGCAACCATTATTTTAGCTCTTGCTTCTGTTAGCTCCGTTTTATTAGACTCCACATGCTAGTGAGCTCAGGTGGTATTTCCCTTTCGGTGCCTGGTTATTTTATGTGGCACAGTGTCCTCCAGACTTACCCATGTTGCCACACATGACAAGATGCCTTTTTCTTTAAAGGCTGACTAATATTCCTTTAAGTGTGTAAACAACACTTCCTCATTTATCACTCACTACCAGAAAATGCAGCTTGACTCTGTGGCTATCATGAATAATGCTGCAATCAACCAACGAGGGAGATAGCTCTTGGATGCACTAAATACCCGCTTCTCTCTTCCTTGTAGATGCTTTTCAGCTGGGATTAAAGAATCAGCCGTAATCCACACCTTAAAGCTCAGTGAGAAAGAATAATTTCCAGGCATGCATGGTTTTCATGACATTCCTATTATAGAGTTTCAGAGGAAATATCTTGAAACTTTAATGGTTGCCCTTTATCATGAGAGAAAAAAAATCCATATCCATCTCACTTACTATTGTAAGCCCTCGAAGCTTACTAAGTTTGATCCTCTAGGACCTGACAAAAATCTTCTAGGCCTTTCTGGAAGACATTTGACAGATGTGTTGAATGGCTGGTAGAAAGTGTAGGCAGAGCAGGAAATGAAACTCATTGGATGGTGGCCAGGCCCTTCCTCAGATAGAGGCTCACAGCCTCTTTTGTGAGCAACATGGATAGCCACTGCCATGATCTCATGGTAGGAAGCTTGCCACGCTTGTGTTGTTTGTAGATAAGATTTTGAAAGTATCTAAAGAGAATGCATACTGCTTCTCCAAAGTGTTTCACAGTCACCATAATACACTGAGCTGAAAATTATTGAATAAGATAACATTTTGGCTTAGTTGCATTATTATTAACCTTAACATTTTTTTAAATGAAAATAGAACCATAGAAACTTGGTGTTTACCAGCTTATTGTATTTAGCATTCCAAGTTCCGTTCATGTGTTAATCGTCCACTTTCATGGTATTGTGTGGATAGACAGCATTTTATCCACCTATTAAGTGAACATTTGAGCTGCTACTTTTATTAGTGTGAGAAATAATGTTAGTATGGTCAGTCATGCAGGTGTTTTTATGTGAACACATGATCCTTTTGGGTATACATTTAGAAATGGATTTGATGGGTCAAACGGTAATTGTGTTTAACCATTTGAGGAACAGCCACATATTTTCTACAGCATCTATACCATTTTATCTTCAGTATCAGAATGTGAAGGTGATAATTTCATGCATCCTTGTCAATACCAACTTCTCTTACATTCCCATAGGAACTTCAGGATCAGCATCTCCACTCCTATGAGCAAGAATCTCTTTTTTTTTTAAACTTTTATTGCATTATGATGAGAAAAGTTACATGATTTCAATTTATCTGAATTTGTTAACATTTAAAAACATATTTTAAGTAAATAGAATTAAATCACAATCTTGTTCCCCTTTTGTACCTCCACTCCTCCCAGAGATCCCCTTCAATACCTACAATATCTTTTTTGTCATATTCCTTAAAATTTATAAAATAACAATAAAAATAAGTATTATAAAAGTTGTTTGATATAAAACAACAATCAATTTAACAGTCTTATGTAGATGCTCATCTTCAGCAATAGTGAAAATACATTTTTCTCAATATAAATTTTAAATAACTCCAAACATATTAACTGTATACTTCCAAATAATTCATCACTACTAGTATTTTCTTAAATGAACATAAGTATATAAAGTCTTTTTGTTTGTTTTGTATTTAGTAGAGTTTAAAATCTTGGCTCTTACTGTGGTACAAGCCCAAAATAAGAACAATTTTTAGACATTGGAGTTCATTGTAAAAAGGCTGTACTTCAATGACCCTCACATCACCAAAGTGTGTCTTGAGAGTTGATAGTTCTGCTGCACCAAGAAATGAATTGTAGGTTCGATTTTTGGATACAGATTTCCTGCTATGGTCAAAGTGAGCAAGAATCTTAACAGAGACTACACTGAGCCTGTAGATAAAGTGACAAGCATTGCTTCTTAACAGTACCAAGTCTTTTGATCCATGAACATGGGATGTCTTTCCATGTGTTTAGGTTTTATTTAATTTTATTTAATGATGTTTTAAGTATATAAATCTCAAATATTGAAAAATCATTTTTAAATATTAGCAACATTTCTTAATGTCATGTTTCAGATTATTTATTATTGATACATAGAAATACAATTAATTTTACGTGTTACATTGTATTCTATGAGCTCATTTATGAGCCATAATAGTTACTTACAGTTTTTTATATATAGGATCGATATTTCTCCAAACAGGTATGGCATCTCTCCTTTTAAGATCTGAATGTCTTGTAACTCATTTCTTGCTTGCTTGCTCTAGCTAGTACAACTTGCACATCATTAAATGGAAGTGTCAAGAGTGGAGACATTTTTTTTCTTGTTCCTAATATTAGGGAGAAAAATACCCAGTCTTTAGTTCTAATTAAACTGATAATTATATTAACAGGTGCATTTTATTAGGTTGGTAAATAATCCTATATTCCTAGTTTTCTGGCTGTTCTTATTGTGAAAGGACACTAGACTTTATCAAATGCTTTTTCTGTGTCCATGGAGATGATCACATGACTGAAGACATTAATATCAAATTTTATGTTATGTTGGTATATTAAATGTGGTATATTATGTTGAAACACTGACTGGATTTTGAATTCCTGGAATAAATCACTACTTGACTTTGGCATACATTCTTCTTTATGAACCCATTTTGTAGAATTTGGTCGAGAATTTTGTGTCAATATTCATAATAGCTACTGATATTCAGCTTGGTTTTCATGTGTTTGGTCTCAGAGTGAGCTTGGAAGCGTTTTCCTGCCATAATGTTTTGTTGTTGTTAAAAAGAGTTCATGAAGAACATGTGCTGATTCTTTAGTGCATCATATTAGTCTCCAGGGAAGCCATTTAGTTTGGAGATTTTTTTTTTATGGTAACTTTTGGATTATTGATTAAATTTCTTTTCCAGCTATCAGTATATTTAGATTTTCTTGTCAGGTTCTATTACTCTAATAATATGTCTACCTCATCACTGTTACCAATTCGATATTCTGTTGCAGTTTGTTTCTTTGGCATTGATAGTAATGGTTCCTCTTTCAGTTCTGCCTTATTGACTTGTGTCCTCCTTTTCCTTTATCAATCTAGGTAGTGACTTGTCAATACCAACGTTTGATATACTTGACTCTTGTTTTCTTAGTTTCCTGGCTGGCTTGGACTGTGGCTGTATGTTACTATGTCCAGCTATGTCTACTGTGTTCATTCCCCCTCCACCCCACCCCCTTGTCATACGTAGTCCTTATTTTTAAGAACATTTTAGTTGACGTGAATTCTTGATCAACGGCATTTTTCTTCAGTATTGCTCATACCATCTCATCATCTTTTAGATCCTTTCCATAAGCAGTTAATTGTAAGTTGCAGTGATAGCCCACAGCATTTGAGCTCTTTCTGCTTTCTCTTGCTGCCTTCAAGATCCTACCTTTATTTCTTCTTTTCAACAAATTTGTCGATGAGTTAAAGTTTGAGCTTCTTCAGCCTATCCTACCTGGAGCTCATTGAATGTCTTAGATATGTAGATTAATGTATTTCATAGCATTTTGGATTTTGCCATTAGTACCTCATGCATCTAAAATTATTTCCCCTGCCCCTCTGTGCCCCACTCTCTCTCTTATTTGTGAGGGCACACCATAGCTTGTATGTGTGGTCAGATAACTTGAGTTGGTTCCCTCTTTGCACCATGCAGGTCCCAGGGTTGAACTCAGGATTGTTATCAGGCTTGGCAGCAAATGGTTACCTGCTGAGCCATATCCTCAGCCCTTCATATATTCTTTTTACCCTCTTTCTCCTCCTGTTCTGAAACTCTCCTTAAGTGGATGTTTCTGTGCTTGATGATGTCTCATAGATCTCTGAGACTGTGTTCATCTTTCTTAATTTCCCTATTTTTTCAGGATGAATAGTTCTTTACTGAATTGTTTTTAAATGTACTGATTCTTCTTTCGTTGGCAACTGGTCTTAAACCTTTCCGGTAAATTTGAAATGTCAATTAGTGTTTTTTTGTGCCACAGTATTTCATTGGGTTTTTTTTTGCACAGTATTTCATTGTGCACTTTACATTTTTTGTGTGTTTTTATCTGTATTCTGGATCTTGTAAGACATTGTTCTCATATTTTAATTTAGCTTCTTAAACCATGTATCTATTAGTTTATTTAATATATTTAAACCATGCGATTTAAAATTCTGCCTAGTAAAACTAGCATCTAGGTTTTATGTGGAACAGCATCTAGTGATGTTGCTTTTGTTTTGTTGTGCATGTTCATAATCTTGTTTTCCACAGTATGTAGTCATTGTTAGTTTTTTCTTTGCGTGTTTCAAGTCTTAGTTAACTATCTAGACATTTTACATGCAATCAGATAGCAATTTTACATGTAGTCTTTCGCCTCTTTCCAGTTCTGTTCATGCTTTTATTTGCCATTTGCTGATATTATCTCCATATTGAAGTTTGAATTAATTCTGTAAAATAAATGTTACTTGTCAGGTGTTGTCATCGAAATTTCGGTCTGGTTAACTCAGTGGTCATCTATTACTGATCAGATTTTCTTAATTCCTAGAACAGAAAGCCCCTTGATCTTTGCAAGGACCTCTGTATTTGTGAGCATGTTCCCAACTGACTTGACAACTAACAGATTACTTTAGTTTTTTTTACCAGTTGTTTACATAGACCCTCAAGGGAAGCCAAGGTAGCATGGCCCTCCCTATATGTGGATTTCAGATCCTAAGAAGTGTATGGGGTCATTAGAAATACCTACTAATATTTACTTCTCCAGTATTTTTCATTTTAGCTTTTGGCTGACTTACTATTTTGTCAGCTCCTTAGGCATTTATGAATGAATAGATTGCCTATCACTATTTCAGTAATCATTTACATGGAAAAACTAGACACTGGGTGGATTGTGAGTTTTAGGTCAAAGTTAGTCTTTCAAATGTGGTCTTCCAGGGACCATGAGAAATGTCAAGTGTGACTATACTGTGGGAGTACTTTGAAAAGCCTAAGGCCAATGGCCGCGGAGCTGATGGTTTTTGCCATGGTTATGGGCTGTACATTTTTACAGCTACCATTAAGATGGAAATGGGAAATTGTGATGTTCTCTCTCTTAATTGGTTTGCTGGTCTTCGTGTGTCTTGTATTCTGAGTGTGTCTTTCCCTCACCCCACTACCCCTTTGCCTCTGCCTTCTGTCTATACTGCTCATGAACGTTCCTGCCACCATCATGTGGTCCTCTGGGTCTTGAGGTCCACAATTCTGTTTCCTCTTACTTTCTAGTTTGATCATTCTTTTATGGCTTGCCGTTGTATCCACAGCACAGAAATGTTTGCAATGGGTCGGTTCCTGTTCACCAGGGACATAAGCTCTCTGGTCTTCTCCTTCAGGCCTAGCACTTGTATTTTTGTTACTGATGACTACATAGTGTCTTGTCTGGAGTTTCTCTGCACATGGTAACCACTTGAGACAATCATATGTTTTATGCATTTGCAAATATTTATTTGTAATTGCTGTTTGGGGTATTAATAGAGAATAAGCAGAGAGACAAAAGATGATGAATGTCCTACTGAAACAGAGAAGTTTGAGTTTTTCAAGCTTGTCTCTAACACCAGTGGTTTTATGCCCCACAGCCTATTTTACATGTGCTGTATTTTACATGTTTACAAGGGGGATTTTAATTTGGGTACTGATATTTTTATTTTCATTATGTCCATTCTTATTTTACCATCTTCCTTTTGCACATTGCTCTTATCTTAGAGAACTCACTCTTTTTCCTCATCTTCTCTTCATCTTCCTTTCTTTTTTGTTCCTCATCATTTTTCCATTAAAAAAAAAAAAAAGGTGAAAGGAGTTTGCTTTAACTCTCAAAGTAAATAGCTTCCACGGGGCCTGTTCTTTATCTATGATGTCCAGATAAAATGCTTCGCTTCTGTTACTTCTCAGTGGCCCATGATTCGTTGTTTCTCTGCTCGGGTGATCATGAACAAGATGTTTTCCATATTTGGTGTTTGTCAAGAGTTTGGTTATTTTGACTCTTCTTGACCCCACTCCAAGGCCTCATGAAACTGAATGTTTACAACTCCTAGATCATTTTTAACATAAATGAGATTTTGTCTCCTCTGGCAATGCTAGGAAAGAAAGGAGCTCCTCTCTCTGCTCCTCAATGCTTTGGGGCTCTTTTAAGAAATTTAGCACCTTTCTTCGAACTTTTATGTATTTTTCTTTTATGTATATGGCTATGTTGTCGGCATGTGTGCCTCTGCACTGGGTGTGTGCAGTGCTTGAGGAGGTCAGGAGAAGGAGTCAGATCCCCTAGGACCGGAGTTACAGATGGTTTTGATCAGTCATGTGAGTGTAGGGAATCAAACCCAGGTCCTCAGAAAGATCTACAAGTGCTCTTAGCTATTATTGAGCCATCTCGCCAGCCCCAGCACATTAATTTTTTTAACCCCTCCCTATATATTTCCCATGTTCTTTTTGTCCTTGCTTCAGTCTATACACTTTTTAATTTTTCCAGTTTTTGTCATCGTTGTTGTTTTGCTACAGTGCCTTTAAGCATTCAGAACTCCACCTTTGGTCTCTCTGGAATAACTGCTAAGTGCTTCAGTGGGTGGGACTGTTGTTTTTCTTGTCTGTTTTCCTTTTGATGGCGGGCAGCATTGCTGTGGGATGCTCAGCACCAATGGAGTTTTGTTTTTGATTTTCACTGTATTATCAGGGTGGTGACACAGTTTTGAAACTGTCATCCCAGTATTATAGAAATAGTAGGGTTTTTTTTTTTCAATATTTGAAACGTGTAATAAACTTAGTGTTTTTTTGTCTACATGTATAATCTGAAGCCATTCTCACTGGCAGAAATATAAAAGACACCAAATTTCTAAGAACAAAATTCAACTAATTGCTACCAGTTCTTGGCTTTTATCTTGTTCTCAAATTTCAAGGATTATGGTTACCTGTATACAGACTTCAGCTCCCTTTGTGTGTAGGGTGTCACAGAAGCTCTATATGGGGAAAACTCTATAGAGTTTCTGTTTGAAGAGGATTTTGAGGGGAGTAAAGTTGAAACTCCAAAAGAGAATTGACTTTATTTTTTTTTCATTTTAAAATTTAAAGCTATGGGTCTCACTAATTGGAATAGACTTGAAAGTCAGAATGGCCATTCAGAATAGATGGGACACAATGCTGAGAGAAGAAACTATGCCAAGGACTCATGTGTTCTCATGGGGAGCTTAGAGTCATAGACAGCAGAGAGGGGTCAGAGAAGCAGGTGAGGGAGAAGTGAGGCTCCTGTGGTACTGGGGGGTGAGAGTTCGGAGAAGTGGTTCCCATGCTACTCAGGAGGATGAAGTGGGGCTTCAGTGGTATTCAGGGAGGGAGAAGTGAGGCTCTGCCAGTGTAGATGCAGATCACTGTGAAAGTAGCAGGCATGCTGGCAGCCTCAGGCCCTGGATTCTAAGCAGTTCGTGCATAGGCTCTCAGTCACCAGTATATTCCCAAGACTTACGTAAGCTCCTGTCTGGAATATGTGAATAAATGGCAGGAAATAAACACACATTTAAAAACAGGCTGAACCCAAATGGCAGTATGTGATGACACCAGGAGACACTTTCTTTTAATCAAACAGGACTGTGGTCATTGTAATTGTAATTCTATTGCACAGAAAGACACAAAAAGATACCTTGGAAAGGCAATTTTGCTCTTGTTAGAGAAAAATCTTACTAAATAAGTCTGAGTGTTGTTGGGAGCTAGTGTGGTCAGGAGTGGGGTGACTACAGCAGCGGCCATAGATGCAGTCACTCACTCACTTAGCTTGGAAATTCTTTATTTCCTGGTGGACCAATATTTACAGTGCCTTGTAATGAAGTGAAGTATAAAGAAAAGAAATGAACATTCCTTCTAGGGTCACCTAGCTAAAACCCAGTTTTCAATCTGTCCTTCCGGCCCCTATGCAAATGACACAGTTAATACGCAGCTGTATGCGACACCCCAGACCCCAAAGGACTGGAGGGAAATTCCTTGAATGTTTGCCTGCTTGCACGCCGGCCTTGGAGAGTCAGCCTTGGCACTCTTCTTGCTGCCTTTCTCCAATGCCTACAGTCTTCCAGGCCTGGAGGAGCCATCATCACCCTTCATTGTCCAGGACCATCATTACAATATTGTTATCATCTGAGCTGGAGTCTGACACTTTATCTAAGACCTTTCAAATAACCCCTTTACTAGGCTTCAGTACCAAACCATTCAGGGCAAATCTCTGCTTTGTGCTTGTCAGCCTTAATAGACTGGATGTCACTTGAGCCTGTAAAAAGTGCCTGCTTCTCAGCTGTCAGTCAGTCCTGGTGGTGTCAGCGGAGAGCATGGCTGGAGCTGGCTGGATTAGAGGGTAGTTACCATAGCTGTCAGACTACTGACAGCCTGACACCCACACTCCCAACTTCCTCCTACTGTACGCGATTTCTACTGCGCTCTCTGGACCTTTCTTAAGGTGGATTTCTCTGTTGGAAGCAGATCATGATGTGGCCAGCATCTTTAGAAGTTGGGCTCTTTTGTTTCTTGTTCTGATTTTTTTTTTTTAAAGAAAGTCCTTTTCTTTGAGTAACATTTACATTTCAGTGAATATTTTGAATCTGATTTCAACAACAGTGTCATCCCCTTACACTTTCCAAGTCTATCAAGACTCTGTATATTTGTGCTTTTGTTATTCCAATAATTTGAAGTCATAGGACTCTCCTCCTCTATAGTATTTCCTCTATTCGCTTCATTTGTTTTCCTTGTCAAATGCAAAACCAAGTTTGAGTGTGCTTGTATGTGTATGGGGACACACAGACATTGCAGAACAATGTACTAAACATTGTTTTCTATCTATGAGTAGTATGGGACACACACTACATACACACCACACACATACTCACACATACTCTCTCACACATACACCACACACTCATACACACATCACACACACACACACACACACACACACACACACACAGACATGCATGTGCTCAATCATCTAATGGCTAAAATGGGGAGAACAATTTGGCAACTCTCCAAACCCCGCCCTCATTTTAACACTCACCTCCAGTGTAGCAGCCAATTAGTGAAGAGGATTTAGCCCCTCTCCCTGGATACCTTCTTTCAGGTTTTATTCCCTTCTGTTCTTTCTCCTCCTTGCTTTTCCTCCTTTCTCCTTTTAACTTTGCCATCTTACAGTCCCCAGGCTGAACACCAGGCAAATTGACGATTGAGACTCTACCCTTGTACACAAATTCACAGTTGCCTGTCCACATTCCTCAGGTATGTTTGAGATTTATAGGCTTTTATGCCCAGCCAGGGAGCTGAGCTTAATTAACACTTTCATTTACTTAGCTAATAGTCAAGGCTGATTTGCTTTTATTAAATCAGGCTTTGGGACCAGAAATGCAGCTTGGGTACAATCTTAAATTTGGTTGCGCGTCTATCCTGTCATGTAAATTTGGTTGCGTGTCTATCCTGTCATGTAAGGAGCACATGTAGGAGAGAGTGTGTGTTTAGTGCTTTGTGGCCTAAGGGAACCTACGTAACTCAGGAGAAATTCATTGCATCTTGCTGAATTTGCTTTATCTTTTCACTAGATTGAAATGGCACTTGTCTGTCAACCTTATATGTACAAGCTATGGTCCAAATGTGGCTATATGTATGAATATATGCTTATTTATCACAATACATATAATGTATGTATCTGTATACACTGTCTGTCTGTCGGTCTGTCTACCCATAAGAAAGTACTTTCCATATTACAAGGATAACAAATGGACATTGTGATCATGTGATATTCTGTAAAGTGATATATGAAACTGGAAGTAGTACTTGATAATTTAGATTAGATAATTTAGATTATTATTATCTTCTTTCCCTTTCCTTCTCTTTAACTCCCCACTCCTCAGGATTAAACATGGGGCCTCGTCACTCGCACAGGCCAAATGCTCTGCCACTCAGCTTTACCTGCTCTCACAATCCTCTTGCTTTTGTTCTTCTAACCCACACTACAATTTTTTAAAATGGCCCCCTAGTAAAAATAACCTATTATACCTTCATTAAACTTATGAACCCACACTCAAATCAAGAGTCTTTAAAATAAATATATTAAAAACAGCCTTTTAGTGGTCTACCTTGGCCCTCATTCTGGTTGTAAGAATGTATGGCTTAAGACCATCGTTTTTTGATGAGCCCAACAAGATGGGTCAAATTAAAGTTATCCAGTGTCTGTCAGCTTGCTAGGCAATTTTGTATTCTTTGTAATTCCAGAAAATTGACAACATAGATTTCAAATAAAAGCCTGAAACATTTAGTAAACAGCCTGGGGAAGATGGAGGGAGGCGAGGACATGCGAGACCTTTCCATTTTCAGTGTTTTCAGTGCCGAAGCTGGAGGCATGTATTTTCCACTGTATTTCCTCTTTATTCCAAAAGAAAATGTTTTAAAAATAAAAGACCCTTATATTTCACCCAATTAAATGCTGGAAAACAGCCTTCAATATTATTTACAAGCATTCAGAAGTTTTAATTCAACCAAGTCTCCCACATCCTCACTGGCTCCAATACACACTCTTTATTGTGTGTTGCTGAGGCTTCTACTCAGACCCACAATGACCTGAGGTGCAACTACTGAACCTATTTGGTGGAAAACATCACATTCACAAATAAGTGGGCTATGAAAAAGTTTATTTGCAGACCAACTTTTCTGGCCACATTTTTTTTTTCTTCCTGAACTTCTCAGGCAAGAATTCCCTTCTGCCCCAGCACTCTGAATGCCACTGCAAACTCTAATTCCCTGTGAGTGCAGGGCTCTATTCACGCATGCTGCAAGGGGACCTGTCATAGGTGAGGAATTTATTGGCAGCCCGAAGGCCAAGGAGTTGAAGAAGCAGACACCCAGCAGAGTTGGGCACCATAATTAGCCAAGGTGACGACAACCTCATCAAGTTTTGGTGAGCACCTTAATTTTCTCCTAACCATAAAGTAGTAGAGATATTCCTCAATCTCTCCCTAGGTCTACTTGGGCCTACATTGCACAATGCAGTCAATGCAGCTCTGATACATAATAGGGATTCTTGGGCTCCTGTGCTGGCCCCAAGCCTCTTTTCTTTCCCCCATCTGTAAGAAATATGAAGTGATAAGATGTATATGGGACAATTCTTGTAAATCTAGCATGGTGCACCCTAGCCCAAACTAAGTCCTTGCCAAAGATGACCATCATCATCATCATCATCATCATCATCATCATCATCATCATCATCATCATCATCATTTTTGCCACTTTTTATTTCAGTCTTGACCTAGTGTCTAAGCTTATGAAAACTAAAGAGACCTCTCATGTTAATCTTCCCACATGACTTTGCTCTTCAATGGTATCTACTCATTTATTCATCCTTGAATTTCTTTATTAATTTACATAAAAGGAACTTAAGGGCCTACTGCACGCAAAGCACTCAGCCAAATGAGAAGTTGCATAGATGGTGGACATTATGTGGCCTTGAAGATCTTGAATCAAGTGTGGTAGACCGATATGTTCACTTTCATGGCTATATAATTAGATCTACCACAGAAACATAAAAATGTGGTGCCGAGATGGGGGCTGAAGGCTCAGCCAATAAGAGCACTGGCTACTCTTCCAGAGGACCAGGGCACAATTCCCAGCAACCTGCATAATGGCTCATCGTCATCTGAAATTCTAATTCCAGGGGATCTGGCACCATCTTCTAGTTCCTGAAAGTACCCAGGATGCATGTAGCATGCAGACACATCTACAGGCAAAACATAAAACATAAAAAATATTTATTTTTATTTTTTTTTCATAAAAAATATTTTTAAATGTGAGTCTGGGAGCACACAGGATGTAGCTTTTTTTTTTTTTTTTTTTTTTTTTTTTTTTTTCTGTTTGAAATGTCAGAAATATTGTCCTGGAAAGGGAGGGCTTGATCTGAGTTTGGAAAAACAAGGAAGAACATTCTATGTGTTTATAGATTTATATGTGATCAGAGACGGCTCAGGTGGTGATGTGAAATTGGGACCAGTGGTACAATGGAAGAGGGTCCAGGCAGGTCCAGGGAAGGAGCCTGGCATCCAATACAAGAGAGCTGCGTGTACTAGGTCTTCCCTAGGATATGGTGAAATCTTTTGCTTAATTTTGTTTGGGACAAGTTCTTAATATGTAGCCTAATTTGGCCTGGAAATTGGTACGTAGCAAGCCTTCTCCTGTCTCAGCCTCTGGAATGCTGGGATTATAAGCTTGTGATATCACACCAATTTCTCTACAGATTTCGAAAAGAAGCTTATCATGATTAGCCTTGTGTTGTAGATAGAGCTGATTTCAATATGAAGGGTGATTTTGAGACAAGAATTAGCTCAGTGAGGAGATAAGAAAAACTTTCAGGAAGGCAGTGATGGAAGAGACAAAGCTAAAGCCATGGGTGGGTGGGGGATCAAAGAGAAGGATAGATTCTGGTTTCTGACTTGAAAGCAAAGAGGAGAGTGAAGTCATTAGGGGCAAGCACACAGGAGCATCTTATGGACAGGAAGCATCCAAGCTAGAGAGGCTGAGAGACAGGGTGGGGAGGGGTGGGGTTCATAGATTGGAGAAAATTAGGCAGATCTTGCCTATGGAATGTTTTATGAAAACGTTAAGTAAACATGGAGCTCTGGAAACCTGTTGAGGTGGGCTTGGTGGATGGAGCCATGGTGTAGGTGGGGATGTATAGGGTGCAGCCGCTGAGGACTAAGCATGATTAGCAAGGGAGTCTCTTGAGGCCTCAGTGTTCCTGACAACAAAGGGTGGAGGATTCAGAGTATAAGACAGAGCAACTGGGGAAGGAGAGTGACCGGTGGCCCTGTGGGTGGAGGTGAGCATTCTGGCACAGTGGGAGCTGGGAGAGGAGGATGATGATGGTGATGCTGATGCTGATGATGCTGATGCTGCTTTTGAGAGAAAGCCGAGTTCCTCATGGAGCAGAGGATTTCCAGTAACCTCCGCGAGAAGAGTTCAGTGTCTGAGGGCAAGATGCTGGTGTGTGTGTTGGGGGTGGGGGTGGGGTGTAGGCCGGGGGAGTTGGGGTAGGGAGGGTTTGAAAGCGGTGAGTAGGGGTGGTGGGAGGACTTGAAGTTGATGGGGTGAAGTGAGGGTGTAGCTGACAGGGAGGGGGTCGAAGATTACAGGGTTAATCAGGATTCCACTTTAGGGCTCAGGCACACTTCTTGGTAGGTGGCTTTATTTTTCCTTACCACATCCTTGATTGCAGCTTGTAAATCTTTAGGCCCCTTCCTTTACCCACTCAGACATCCAGTTCAAACATATGTAACGGATAGGAAAGAATGGACATCTGCCATCCTCAAGAATGCCAGGTGGGGAAAAAGAACGCCCCGCCCCCACCCGAGTAGCCTTCGATGCAGGTTTTCATTCTGAAACCTCTCCCTTCAAACTGATTGCATCACTGCCGGGAATACTCGACAGGTAGGATTCCCCTCTTGCCTAACCCTGTTCCTTTCTTTCCACAGGCAGAAATGACGAGCTGCCTGCAACCAGCAGCTGAGGCACCCGGAGACCCAGGGCTCTGCACAGTTTCTAACTTCCTTCTCTAAGCTGCGCCGGCGCCTGCCTGGGCTGAGCCACGAGAGAGGCATCTGTGATACCTGATGACAATCATATCTGATTAGAGTTCCACCACACAGCCCAGGCGAGCCGGGCCACAGCTAATTAGCATGTGAGGCCAGCGTGCTGTTTACTGGAACTGTACTAACAAGTTGTAGCTTTTTCCATCACAGGAGAGTCGTTGTCAGCCAGGAACCCTTCACTCCATCAGTTTAGGGACAAGGCAGATACTCCTTCTGCACTACCCCCATGACACATTAATGCATTTGTGCTGAGAGTCACTTTCAGTCCATGTTCCCACCTCTGTAAGCTGTCACTTCTAGACATGGTAGTGAAAATCTGGTGTTGTTCTAAGTGGTCTTGCACTTTTAAATGAGTATCTTAAAGAACAAAACAAAACAAAACAAAACAATTCCTGGCATATCAGGAAATGTTTCCAATCTAAGAACTGGAGCTAAGATTGGCCTTGGCTTTTGAAGTAGAGAGAGAAGCAGACGACAATATTAGAAGGTTAATAGAAATTAAGGACACAAACTCTGCCTATTACTCTAATGTTTGATGTATTATTCATAAGTATAATGAACTTAAAGATATAGCTCCGATTTCTACTATAGAACGACCTGGTTTGAAATCATTTACAAAATATGTTTTCTAAGATTTCTTTCAACCCAAGAAAGAATGTCCACATAATTTCTCACTGACCCACAGGGTGACTCTGGTAGCTTCAAGATGTGACATACTATTATTTTAGTTTCTTAGTCCTTTACAGGCAGTTGGATTCTATCTCAGGACATGTAAACTGAGGATGCTGGGGGATATAATGTAAGTGTATCTATGTATCTCACCTATCATTTCAGTGTGACTTTAAAATAGTCCTAGATCTTTGTTACTAAGAAAACTGGGACATTACATAAAGTCAGTGGATATAACCAATATCATTCTGGGTATTACAAGAAAACCAAACCTTTGCAATAGCTCATTTTAAAAAAAAAATCAACCCAGCCACCTGTTCTCCAAAGTCTCCATCCAAGTACGCAGTGATCTCAGTGCTGCCAAACTCCTGCTCTTCCCTGAATCAGAAGCAGGTCCTGCTCTTCCCTGAATCAGAAGCAGGTGCTTAGACTTGCTGAAAGAGAATTTTGAAATAATTCTAAAAGCCCAACTGTTTTCTTTTTATATAGATCAATGTCTTTTCACAAGCTTTAATATTCAACATTTATAAACATTTTAATTTATTTCTCAGCGAAAATTATAGCTTATCTATCTTGAAAATATGCATTGTGTTCTTAGCACAACCGCATACAGCGGCCTCTCCAAGGGGCAGGACTATTTTCAGTAAAGCCTATCATGCATATTACACTTAATTCTGATGTTACTTAACATTCATTTATTTATATTTCATCATCAGAATCACATCTCATGGCGACTTCCAATAATTCTTTGCCTTAGAAACTCAATAATGACTTTAGCATGCTCATTTTTTGTTTACATTCCTAATTTAAACTACCCCAACATTTAGTTTTTTAAATAAAAGTGGCATTTTGTTTTGTTTTTGTTTTACTTTAAACAAAAATTCCCTTTCCAGGTGAAAAGTTGATTGCCAGTCTTTGGTCTGGAGGTAAATTTTACAGCTTTTTTAAATCCATGGACGTGGGTTTCATATTAGAAGTGCTGACACAGCCTTACCCACTCTGTATTGGCATGAACCATCCCGCTGTAATAAGCAGTTATTATGTATGTGTAAAAATAATGAGAGGCCATGTCTGAAGAGAGTTAATGTAAAATGCTAAGCAATTATAGTTGGTTACACAGTACAGGTTAATATTCCTTCATATAGCAGGGCTGCCTTTTTTTTTTTTCTTTTGTCCTCCAAAACTAATGAAAAATTTGAGACCTGACCATAATGATAAGCAGAGATTCACACGTCCTTTGTGTCAAGGCTGTTGCATTAATACTCTCCCTTCATATAACATTTTGCATAGCCTAAAGCATCTATTAAAATCCTTTGTAAAATTCATGAAACAAAAGTGGTGGGTTGAGTCTAGGGGGAGAGAAAGTAAGCTGCTTATTAGCAAAAAGTCAAAAACACAGGGCCAATTACAGATCTGCACAAGAAGGGCTAAGGAACAGTACAGGGAGTAATTCTTTCTTCAGCCCAATGGGCTCAAGCGAGGGGCAGGCCGGCTGGAAATAGAGCAACAGTGTGAGCAGTAATTAAACAGGAATATTTGGAGCTGGGAAACATCTCTGTCACAACAGAAGAAAATTCTCAACTGAAAATGGGCTGGTCTCACAAAGATGCTAAATTGGAAGGATTTAGGGGGTGCTCCCTAAAGGAGAGACTGGGAGTAGTGAAGAAGAGTGTGGGCTCAGGAGATATGTAAAGAATCCATTTGGTATTTCAAATGCTCTAAATTAGCTTTTTAGAGAGAGAGAGAGAGAGAGAGAGAGAGAGAGAGAGAGAGAGAGAGAGAGAGAGAGAGAGAGCAGCGCAGGAGAGAGACAGTGAGACTTCCTCCCGAAGCAGCAACAGAAAACTGAATAAACCACAATAAGATTGCCCTTTTTCTGTTATAAACCTGGCATTAAGCCTGTCATGTTCAATGACAGCCTACCGGGCCTCATGCTTTACCCTTTGGAATTTGAAAGATTGGCAGGTGTCATGATTTCCTTAACATAAAAGACCTTGCAGATAATGTGCGCTGTGCACGCTTATTCTCTATAACTCCTCTTGCTCCGTTTGGGTCTCATCGGGTGAGCTTGCCACTCGCCACTCGGGCTGCAAGGCTCTGGTGCTGCCCAGAAATGGATCTGGCCTGAGGACAGTGTTGACTGCTGGAGGAGCTTGTGGTCGAGGCTGTACTTTTATGGTTCTCCTTAGCAGTCTAAACATGTCCCACATTTACAATAATGAGCTGCTTTGTAGAGAGGGGCCTCTCTGAGAGCATTGTTACTTTTCTTTGAAATGTTGAATGCAAACAGAATGGCTCTCCTCTGACTTAAGGCTACAAACCGAGTCTCGTTTAAACAATAATCCCCTCTCTTTGCAGCCTCCTACCCTGGCCAGATCCTTCCAATAACTCCAAAGGGGAAAATGTGATTAACGATAAGAGAGAGAAACAACCTCTCACGGAAAGCTGATGGTTCCATGTTAGCTGGTACCCCCAGTGGCATGGCACCTGTGTGCCACCACCCAACCTCACTTGAAAATAAACATGTGAGTCTCTTCAAGGGACTCTGTTGCCAGAAGAGAAATCTGACATTTCCTCCTGCCCCCAACCCAAACAGTTGTGGGCTGTGCACTAACCACTCAATAAAATGTTTTAAAATAAAGTTTCAATAAAACGAATCTCACAGATTTTTATTTTTTTGTAAAGGGAAATTAAACAAAACAAGAGACTATTGTGATAATTCTGCATATACACATTGTCTGCCTTGAACAAATACCATGCTCTTGATCAATCTAGAGTCATGCACGTCTGCTGTGCAGATGTGCAGGTGAGAAGCAAACCCTTGCTGCCATTTAGGTCGTCGCACATGTAAACAATGCAGTAGCTAGCTCCAAGCCATAATACTTTGGCTGGTTGTTTATTTGTTTGTTTGTTTTTAAAAGCTCAAGAAAAGACTTTGAACTTCAGAACTTTGGTGGCTTCTCCCCATGAGTTGCACTCTGCAAAGCAATACCATCGGCCCAGATGTTAGAAAAGTCACAGGATTGTTTCATGGGAGTGTTTTCTCACATGTCAAAGACTTGGGAAATTGGGTTTTCCTCCTGAGATTCAAACTCCTATCAGTTATAAACCTATACTTTGGGCATTTAGATCAATGGTGTATTTCATCAGGCTCACAAAAGTATGTCTACACACCTATGCTATCCTAATCACGACAGTGGCACAGGAAGCCAGGGTCTCCCTGTGTAATAGTCATGGCTGTGCTGGAACTTGCTCTGTAGACAAGCTGGCCTTAACTCACATAGATCTGCCTGTCTCTGTCTCTGGAGTGCTGCCAGTCCCCATTTTTATAAGTAAGTTATAGACAAACAAGGGATTCTTTACAAAAAGTTCTACACAGATCTCTTTTTTGAATTAAAGAAATTCCTTTCTTTCTTTTCTTTCTTTTTGTTTGTTTTTATACTGGCATTGTCAATAATGAACCAAAAAAAAAGTATCACTACTTTTAAATGGCGGTATTTTTCTCTCCAGTGATTTAGCAAACTTTCTAATTTGACTGGACAAGACGATGGCATTCTTAGGGAGGTAGAAGATAATAATTCTATAAAATATTGTGTGTGTATGAAAGAACATATGCAATATAAACTTTAATTGCAAATCACAATATTAAGATACCCACTGAAAGTCCCACCCAGCTGAAGTCACAGTTTCTCCAACGTCTCCATTCCCCCTCCCTGAGGTACCTACTATCTTGAACTTCCTATTTATGCATTTTATGAATCCCTTTAAGGCAGTGTTTTTCTATGTGTGCATACCACTGTAGCCGTTGGGTTTTGCTTGGGCCTTTATGAGCTTTATGCTACCTTGTTGTATCTGGTGTTTGCTATTGAATTTTCTCACTTAATACTACGGTTCACCCGTTGTGTGTGCCTGTGTTGTATGTCACTCCCTTTTTCCCTACAGCATAATAGTCCACATTGTGACTATGACACAATCATGTAGCCTCCATTTACTCAGTGGATATTGACTAATTCAAGCCTTTCTGTTTGTCATTCTTATAAACACTGAACTTTTTTATCTTTGTTTTTGGTGCACTTAGGAAAGAATTTCTCTAACACTGATAGTTTTTTTCCTAAGAATCCCACAAAGAGCAGAGGAATTTTTTTTTTAATTCTCTTTTCTAATAACAAGGCCACTGAGTTCCTTGGACTAAATTAATCTCATGAACTAAACTAAAAAAAAAAAAAAAAAAAAAAAAAAAAAAAAAAAAAAAAAAAAAAAAGGGAAAAAAATGTTAGCTTTTATAGATGTAGGACAATGGGGTTGTAAAGCAACAGCAGGGAGTGATTTTACATCAGGGAGGTGCAAAGCCCTTATATCAGGAGAGGGGTATCAGATGTTTTTGAGTGGAAGGACCTAGAAACCTGCTAATGGAGGCTCAGTTCCATTGGCTAAGACCAGGTTGGTTAACCGACCATCAGCATAAACGGAAATGAAGTCACGTCAAGCAAATGATTATGTAAACTTGGTTTAGGCCGCCTTTTCCCTTCAACAGAGGGCTCTAATGAAAACCACATAGAACAAAACAAAACAAAACAAAACAAACAGGAAGAGAGGAAAAATCCCACGTAACTTCTATCTTTGGTAAAGAAATGGAAATACATGTTTGGCAAGAGCCTTCAGAATTTTCTGAACTGTTGCCTCCTCCTAGCTTCACTAACATGTTAACCTACTTACTGCAATTAGTGCTTCATTAGTAACTAACTAACTGTTGCCGGGCCCTGTAATGACTTGCCAGGCTTTCCAGATACAAGCGCATAATCAATGTTTTCCAATTACTTCTATAGTGCAGCCACTATTTCAAATAAACTAGATAATAATACAAACCCATTACTGGAGCTGAAGTAGCAGAGGCATTTAATTGCAAGGCAGTTCTTCTCAGCTTTTAAAATTTTTCACACTAATGAAGTGTCATACAAAAAAGTTGTATTGATTTTTCCACCACATGGCTTCAACCACAAATATGTAATTATCCCTTTTATATCTAGCTGGGGGATTAAAATAATCTATAGTATATAGCCTTTACTTATCCCTGATGGGTTTAGTAGTGCTTTTACCCTTTTCAAAATATGCGGCCCTTTGATGAATGAACTTTAGGCAAAACGTTGCTTTATCTGTTTCAAACCTTTGCTTTTTAAAGTCAGTTTGTGTGCATTAAAATCTGAAATCACAAGCTTCCAGACCCGAAGAGTACATTCTAGTACATCCTCATATAATTCCATTCGCTGAAAGCGTCATAGATATTTTTTCTCCACTACAGAAGTCAACATGGGCGGACGCAATCGCTCAGTATTTGCACCTACATTTGCATTTCACTATACTTACATTTTTATTCCCAGCTAACCCTTTATTAACCGTGTTATATTTTAACAGGAATACAGTGGCCTCTACATTAATTGGAGCCCATTCTTTCCCAGGTTTTTCAGGGGGTGGGGAGGTAACAATAACCCGCTGGCATTAAACTCCTCATTTTCTCATTACAGTTTGGTCAATAAAGGAGAGGGGGAAAGTATTTTCTTTATAAAAAGAGAAGGTCATTGCAAGAATAAAATGAATTTTGCAGAGACCAGGAACTAATGTCAAGAGCATGGGGCTTTTTTAAAAAAGTACCTATCTTTCTTGATCTTTTTACACATAAAACGGTCTCCTTAAATTCTTTTCCTTTTTCTTTCTTTTCTTTCTGTGAATTCTTCCGTTACACTTTAACACTATTACAGTGTTGGTTAGTAGGTGCAAGAGAGAGGAACATAGTTTAAGTGTTGGTGAGACAAACTTTCTCCCAGAGCTGTGGTGCCATGAGAGGTGCCCTACCACCCCAAAACTCCAGGATGTGAGCATTTCCCCTGGTTTGCCTCTGTGTATTGTGTGGCTAAGGAAACATCTAAGGTCAGATTAATACACTGTATTTCTGGCTCTGGAAAATCTGTCAAGCTGAATGTGGGCACCGAACACGTTAGATGTCAATACCAGAAGACCCTGAAGCAAAAATTTAATAGTATAGAGATGCAAAATTAGTGTTTTTATGGACATTTTCAATCCAGATCATTGACATTTAGAATGTTCTCAGCAGTACCCTTGCAGTGAATACTCTAACTGAATAGGTGCTCTATCCCAAGAAGATCAAGTTATCATACATATGTAGATTTCAATCTCTACTGTTACTTTAACTTTGTTTTTAAAAACTTGCACAAGATATCTTTTAAAGTACAAATTGTCATAGATACAAATGTACCATGCCATATACATTGTGAGAGAAATCAAGCATAAATGTGTATTTAAAACAAACAAAATAATGGATTTCTAAAGCTGTTACTTATACTACTTGGATCCACTCATACAAAATATTCACTCATACAAAATGATTTGAGTAGAGATGGGGCATGCGGACAAGGGATAAAAGGAAGGTGAAGAAATGGGTCCATCAGAGCAGTCTGGATACCAGGAAGGACACCATTTATTTTCAAATTAATTTGCACACAATATGTTTTAATAATGACTCTTTTTTTTTTAAAAGTACCATTAATTAAGTATCCTGCTATTCTTCCTACCTGAAGAATTAGCATCTCTGGCTTTGTGTTGCTTATTTCTCTTACATTTTAAATCATTGAGATAATTGCGATTAGGGATCCAGAGAGGCAGTGGTTATGGCCATGTTTCAACTCTTTGGGATGTGTAACTACAAGGGTATAGCAACTCCTACTCCCATGTGCTTTATACAGAAGATGTACATCCCTCAGCGAGGGTAAAATGCCAGCAAGAAACATGATTGTCTCAAGGCTAGATTATTATCAAGAGTTGTCAGATACATAATATGGGTCTTTGGAAGATGGAAGAAGAAATGTGTCCCACAGTATGGATTTCAGTCCTCAAGTCCGAGTGTGTTTGGGAGAGGTGTGCATTTCTAAGATCATAAACGTCATTTCCTTGACCATCAACATGAAGCGATTAGAGTCATATTTATTGATGAAACTTTCAGCTCCCAGCCTCCCACACTGAGTGTGTATCATACAGCTGTCAGCAGAGCCTGGGCACCACAGAGGCAATTGCTTGTGACATTTCCCTTTCAGAATTTATGAAAACAATAGATCTTGAATTTTGTAAGATACCAGAATAGTTTTTAAAAGTCTCCAAGCTAAATTATGTTCAAATCTGTACAAAAAAAAAAGAGGGCACTTTTCTGTTATCTGGTTTTTAGGACAATCAATTACAAACCATAACAGAACCATAATACAACTATTATTCTAATCCTGACATGAAGGTTGCAACTATGGCCAGTTGTGGTGGACAGTGATTTCTATCAGACTGAAGCATAATTCTCTTATGGTGGAATAGTTATTTCAACATGTGATTTCTCATGGGCTTTATAAGACCAGTAAAGGCCATTAAGTTATTTTCCTTCTTCAAGGTAGTGTTTTGCATCTGTGGCTTGTTTGGTCACTAGAAGATTCGAGCAGAAAATCTAAGCAAAAAGCAAAAGGATGTTTGTTCCCTGTGTTAATTCTCATATTAGCTTGATTGGATGAGGAAGTCAGCAATGACCTTGAACTGAAACTTAGGGAAAGATCTGATCAGAAAAGACCACCACAAAAATGAAAGCAAGATCCCTATCATCGTGGGAATTTTCATCTACCCATATATATTTTTTAGATCTCAATATGCAAGCTTTTTGTCATGGGGCGAGCTCTGTACTCACTCAAGTTGTTCAGGTACCAACTTAAGCGAGGAAAGATTTTATAGGGATGTTAACCAACTGTGTATCTTCTGGTTTTTGTTTTTTAATAATTAGATAGTGGGAAAGAGGGATGCAGATATCACTGAACACCATGAGAATGAGACTAATGTTTTTCATTGTCCTATTTGGGCTAGCTAGGATGCTGTTGGAGTTACCGTTGAGACAAGTGAGCTCAGGACACAATGACATCAAACTGGAGGAATATGCTGCCCGTGTTCACACAAACCATTTCTTCATTAAAATTAATGTATCTTAATGTTTTCTTGCATTCTAAACAGTAAGCAACTTATGTTTCTATTTTGTTCACAAGGTAGAAATGTGCTAAGGTAGAAATGCAACGGACACTTCAAAAACTGATATAAGAGTTCTCCAAATGGGTGGCTCACTCAAGCCACTTTCCCTGGATGAGTGTAGCTATCATCTCTCATTGAAGAAGCCTCTCTTTGTAGCTAGTGGAGACCACCACACAGAATCGCAACAGTGCAGAGGTCAGTACATCCTGGAGAGCCCAGCCCTAGTGGATACATCTATATCGAGCTCCTGCATCTCTGCCTCAAGGCACCTCACAGAAAAGCAGATGGAAAGATTATGAGTCAGAATGCTATGTCTGCCATGACAGTCATGAAAATGGATGTGTAAACAAGATCAGAACAATGGACAGGTAACACGGAAGGGGGATTTTTCATGGCATCCCAGTCCTAGGCAAGAAAATCGTAGGCAGCTAATTATACTGGGAGCAGAGAATTAGCTTCCTGATTGGCTTGCCAATGCAGAGTGGCCAGCCCGGAGAGCACATACACAAATATGAAAAATGACTCAGGATGTTGTATTTATATGTATTTGTGCATATACATATTTGTACATATATGTATGTAACAATAATCAAAGAAAAAGGGGGCTATCAACTTGCAAATTGGGTGTATGGGAAGGGATTGGCAAAGGAAGCTGGGAGGGGCTGGAGAAAGAATAGGAGTGGGGAAAATCATGTATAATTCTATTTCAATTAGAAACACATTTTTAAAATTCCACAAATGGTTTCAAGGTAATTAAAAGCATGTGCCTTTATATATTTAAGGCTAAAATAGCTTGGCCAGGATAAGTCCCAGCCCTACCCTTGGGGAGATACAAGGAACAAAGACGGTCTTGCATTGATGGGAAGTCGGGCACATGCACACGGTCTCAGAGTGAAGCAGCCTCTCTTCCTATATCATCTGACAGCTGGTGGGAAATGCTGTCATTTGGTGGCCCCTCAGCAGCTAAACCCATGCCTGTCTTCAAAGAGGGCCTTGTGCTCCACAGTCAATCCAAGGTCACAGCATAACTAGCCCCTGTAACTAGCTTCACCCCTCACAGGTATTAAGGGAAGGCTCTGTTCTGACCCCTGGTGAGAGCAGTTTGGGTCCTCACACCTGAGGCACAGTACTGATGTGACCCCCTCCCAAACTTCAACTGGTGCAAGTCCATGTTTAAGTGTGTAATTTGTAGATACAGTTAGGAGACTGATTTACAGCAGGGGCATGTGACCTGGAGGCCGTGTGTGTGTGTGTGTGTGTGTGTGTGTGTGTGTGTGTGTGTGTGTGTGTGTGTGTGTGTATGTGTCTTGTCTTATCTACACATGTGGTTTCTATCAGCATCTTAAAATGTAAAATGAGACCCCCAGGTGTGATGGGAACACCCACTGGACTCCAATGACTGAGCTTTGGAAAGCACAGAACACAGGGGCTGGCATCTTGGAAGTCCTCAGTGTGTCATAGTTCTGACAATTATTCAGTGCAAAAGACGTCCATGTGCACACGCAGGTGTCCACCTACCATGCACCTCCCAGACCCATTGTCTCTGTGCCAAAGAGGATGAGAAAGAGAGGGGTAGTTAAGAACGTGAGACAGGTAGAGGAGACGGTGGGCTGTGTGGAGGTAAGAAAGAAAGAAAAAAATACAAACTGTCTCAGCCTATTGGCTCCCTCCATGAAGAGGGCATGCCCCTTCACACTTGCCCCTAAGAACCCTCCAAACTGGGGTGCCTGTCTTTCTATGTGGGAAAGAATCCACTCAGCTACCACTGCCAGCTCACTCTCGGGTCTCTTTCCCTCTTGTTCCAGTCTCACAGGGATGAAGCCAGAGGAGCCATGCTGCACAGGGTTTGAGATGAAGCCTGTCAGCTAGCTTCAGGGCTGAAAATTACAGCTGATTAAAGGAATAAAAAACCTCCAGGATCATTCTCTCTTCTTGAAATTGACAAGCGGAGGTTCTACCCCTTTAAACGCCTGGTGGGCTCTCAGCTCTGAGAGGAGCTTTTTCTGGAACGCTGTTTATAACCCTGAGAAGGAGAAAGGAATGAACTCACAACCTTTTATGAAGCTTTAAACGCTTTGTTTTCACTCCGCAGCATTTTTTTTTTCATCTTAAAAACAAAGAACACCAGGAAACTTTGGTTGGAGAATAAACAGCACATTTACCTAACAGAGGCAAAGCTTGCAAAGCTGAGGAAGAGGGTAGCTGTGAGTCCTCATGTTTGCAGCTTGTTTTAGGGGGAAGTGGAGTGGTCAGGTTAAAAAGCCTGCAAAGCCCTGCTTCCCTTTCTGAAGGAGCCCAGGAAATAATCTCCTTCCCGGTGCAAATAAAAGGGAGCTTCATACTCTCCGACATTCACACTAATATAATGCCCTCTAAAATGCCTTTTGAAAATCACGTTCTCAGCCATTAAGTTCAGGGATGCGAAGGAGGCACAGTAACCAGGCCGGCCGTATGGAGCCTGGTGTTGTGGGGACTCAAATCTTCCTACTGTTTGCTGCATTTTCTGTTTGCTGCTTTTTATGGGAACACACATTTTTATTCTTTTATGGATGTTAAAACATTTATAACTGTACAAGGTCAATGCAGAAAGCTTTTGCATTGAAACCGGAATTGTACAAGTAGCCACAAGGGATGGATTAAATCTAGAAGAAGCCAAAGTGAGCATTGTAAATGTGTGGTCACCATTTTAGGATGCTTCTAGAAGAACAGCAACCCAGAAGAGCAAATCCAACAATTCAGAACAATGTCACAGGGTCATATTTTGGTAGTGAATAAAAATTGTCTTTAAAAGATGAGACGCCCCCCCGCCCCCAGCAATGTGTTTCTTCAAATATCAGAGCATCAGCTTACCAGCCATCTGTAAAAGTTGTCTCTGGTTGGTCTTTCATACTGATCTGCAAGACACAAGGCTGGGGTATTTGCAAATATTTCGGAGAAAATCATCAGACTCAGAGTTGACTCTCCAGGTTGTTTAGAACCAGGAGAATATCTGCTGAAGCAGAGAGATGAGAGCAGTCTGGTTTAATATGCTAGCTTTCTGTAGGCAGGGCACAGGAAGAGGGCTCTTGAATGAGCAGGTACTTTTATTCTTGAACTCCTCCATTTCATAGTTTGTGTGACTGCAGACAATTCAGTATGTGCCCCATCCTCAGTCTTTGCCTCTGTATTGTGGGTCCTGCAGGAATGCCCTGTTGCCTACTTGCAGCATATAGTACCATCCAGATGTTAGAGTTTGTCCTGTTCATTCAACAGGAAAAACAAGTGAACGCCTATGGTAAATGCTGACTCAAGAGACAAAAGGCCAGCTTTAGAATACTTATATATTCACCAGGGGAGTTAACAACCTCTTTCTGTCTCTCATTCAAAACATTCAGAAAGTGGGAGTATTATGCCAGCCCTGTTACTCATGAAATGCCTTGAGAAATATCAAATGCTGGACCAGATGTACAGTAAGTATTAGTTTCCATGATGTAATAGAAGTGCTTCCAAATATGATATCTCTATACTCTTTAAAACTTGGTGTCAGTCAGATGCACAGAGGAGCATTTCATCCTTTCCTGTGACCTATATGGCGTCTCAGAATGTTCTTATTCATTCACAGACTTCCCCTTTAAAATGACATATTCTCTGTCAGTCTTCTCTCTGTGATTAGTCACTGATGTCCAAGCAATGCCTAGACCATGTCAACCATTTCCCTAAAAAAAGGTTGAAGTTCTGATTTGGATCGGTATGACTGGGACTAATGAGCTTGACGTTTCCGGCTCTTAGTGCAGTCGGTTCAGCAAGTAGGCTGGCTCAGTGACTGCCTCTTCCAATGAGAATCAACATCCAGAGCCTCTTGGCTCACTAACATGCTCATGCCCTTAGGAGGGGCCTAGTCTAATTGAATACAGGGAGCCAGGTGAAAGAAAAATTAAACAACTCTATCATGGGGAAGAGTGGATTTTTTTGTTTGCTTTTTATTACAAAGCATGATCCTCAGAAGGATCAATTTATTTCAGCACCCAGGATAATCACTGGCCCATCCCTAAGCCCTCCAGCATCCATACCTGTTGCATGGCATATACCTAAGGACTTGAGGGTCATAATTTATGCCCAGCGGTTTTCCTCTTTTGACTTTAGTTTTGATATCACATCATGATTCAAAGCTTGGAGCACCATAAATTTTCTCCAAATGTGTGGTAATTCCTGGGTGCCGTCCAAAGTTATGATTCATTTATACTGGAGTGACAGCATAATACCTAGGTGTCAGAATCCATTAAAACTGTTCAATGTCTTCTGTTTATTTTTAGAACCAATTGAGACTTAACTGATGGTGAAAAATATACAGTCAAGTGTGTTTACTTCACCTTTACAAAGAATCCGTTATAGTCCCAATTAATTTGTTATTCCTGTCACAACAGGTACGAGAAACTTCAAAACTGTCATTATTGTTTCTGCCTTTTTAGGCTTTGTATTTATTTTTAACCCATTCAGAGGAACCTGTCTATTGTGAGCTAAGGATCTCTCTCTCTATCTCTCTCTGCCTGTGTGTGTGTGTGTGTGTGTGTGAGAGAGAGAGAGAGAGAGAATAATAGGATTTAAAATATAGGACAACCTTCTGTCTTCATTTGCTTAAAACAATAGTACATATACTCAAAACAACATAACCTCATGCAGATTCTGCACTTAAACCACATTTTTCTTACTTCTAATGTAACATATTTTCCTTTATATTACCATAAAAGATTTCTTTCAGAATATATGGGGGCTTGGTCCTGGTGGGCTAGACCAGATAGACAATGGTGAAATGTGAAATGCTCTAAATGTAATGGCCATTACCACTGAGATATTTATCTACATGATAAACATGTTTTTTCTTACTGTTTCTTAGCCTAAATATGTGTATCTTTTAGTGGAAAAGTCTGCAGTGCACTGAAAGGAGTGAGTGTTAGCTCTTTCAGCAAAAATCACATGACTCACTGAAGGCATGGAATCTTGTTTTTAGAGAAGTATTTTTCTGTGATCATAAAATATAAACCATTCACAATGAAGTTTTAGGATAAGCACGAACACTATCAGAAGAAGGGCATCTGAGATGACTTTTATCTCTGAAAACCCTATTTATACTCTAGTCAATCACCATAAGAAGAATTAAAAACAATTCAGACACAGGGAATGCTAGTGAGAGGACAATCCACCTCTTTCCTGCTACTATGGAGAGTAGTAGATGCATCCTGACAGTGCAAACGGTGGTGGTCAGGATTTGCTGTGCACACTGCTGACATGGCCCACACCAGGGGGTGCAGGATGCTGTGAGACTTCAGGGTGGGCCTTAGTTTACTTCTCATTTGGATTTGCATTGAGCTCTGTGCCCTTGACTCGGCATTAGACTTTCTCTGCATCTCAGACTCCCCTTAAGAAAATTGGAGGCAGTAATGGTGTTCTGTAACCCCCATGTGTGTGGTGAGAGTGAAATGACACAATGCATCAGAGGTAGCAAGCATAGTTCCAGTCACAAGATAAGTCTGTATGCTGATCATTAATGTCATAGTTGTCAAGAATATGGACAGGAGGAAAGGGAGGTGAAGCAACAGGTCTGCCAAGCTTGAAGGGTCCCTTGGGATGAGAGGAAGCCAATACTTCACCTTTAACACAAGACAAACACTGGAGGGATTGTTTAGGATGGAAACACACAATGGGGGAGTGCTGTGGGCTTAAGCTTATGGAACAGAGGTGCAGTCTATGGGCCAGAATGGCCGCTGAGGCCAGATCAGTAAGGAAAGGTTGCCAGCTCAAGAACCCATGGGAACAGTAAACTTCCATGCCAAACATAGTTTTGAAGTTCTTCAACATATGAATGGTAGACAGACTGTACTAGATAGGAAAAGCAAGAGTCAGATACCTGATAAATTGTCCCAGGTAATTCAACAGGCACCTCAAATTCAAATGATAAGTGTTTATTGATGAGAAGTTGCTTATGACTCATTATCCACCCCCCAAAAGGATTTGGGATGGCATACACATAGGAGAGGGGACTGAAGGAATGAAGAATAGGTGTGGACTCTAACATGTGTCTCAGTAAGTGGACCATTTTACTTGAGTGCCTTGACAAACACAACAAGAAGAGAAGCCTAAGGAAGAAGACAATGTAGGAACCCCCAAGGAGCCAAAATACTTTGTCATAGAGTTCAGAAAGCTGGCTGGACCTTATACCTAAGAAAATCTATAGATGTTGCTACTTCTAGAACAAGAACCCTGTCTTCTATATAGTTTCTCTTGAGGATTTCTAACCTTATGTAATCTAGAGATATCATTAACCTCAAGTCCAGGAAAGGAGAGACTGCCTGTGGGTGTATCAGAGAGGTATACAGGCGGCAAGGGATGCTGGTGAACAGATATTCAAGGTGCTGAAACTATGGTTGTGGGCTCCTCCCATTTACTCTGTTCTCCACATCAGCAATGGCACTAAGGGAAGCCTGAAGAAATACAGGTGAGTCTCAGAAATAAGAAAATGTTAACTGTTCAACCATGTAGTAATTGTGGCTTGCTCACACTGCAACTGGAGAGCTCTGGGTGTGGTTGTCTAATAGTATAATTGTGACAATGAAAAATATGCTAAGAATAACCTATCATAAGTTAGTATGGGAAATATTTCCTCATTGTCTCCCAGGAATATTGACGTGTGGTTGGATAACAGGAGCGAGCTGCAGGTTTTGTTTTCTGACACTGAGTACCAGTGGATATTTCTAGTTAAGATCAGAAATATCAAGACCTATGCCTGATCAAGCTCTATATTTGATTTGAGCTCAGGCTTTAAGTATCTTTGCAGAAATCTACACCAACAGTTCTCAGTCTTCAACTTGCTGATTCAAAATCTGTCATTCCTATAATTATCCTTCAGAAGCACAAATCTTGTCTTGTTCTGGGCAGAAGACTCTACACTTTCCAGCAGTAACAGCAACAATGCTCCTCAGAATAGCACAGAAAAGTGATCCTGACCTGAGATTGGCCCCTTCCCCATATAAGATGTTAGGTCCTTCCATGATATGGCTTCCAGTATGCCTCCCCAAGCCCTTGTGATACCCCTTGTACAGTGTAGCTTCTAGTATAGGCATGCCCCCACTACAAAGGTCTGTGCAGGCATTCTTACAGGAATTCGTAGCCAAATGGCTTCTATTGCCCAAGACTACCCATGCTGGCTGAAGTATCTTCTCTGATGGTCTCTGTGGCCTGCAGTCAAGACCCCCCTTCCCCTTGTCACCATCCAAACTCCCAAAGAGCCATAGCATCTATTACTTTGCACTGTTAATGAATTGTAGACACACTTGATTCATATTCTCTCTTTCTCTCTCTCTCATGCTTTGGGAACAGGGATGTTGGAATGCCTGATAGAAGTTCAGTGCCCCCAAACATTGTTTTAACGTGTTGAAGCAAAACTGCCTGGATGGTGTTAAGAACAAATGAGGCTGTGCATCTGAATCGAGCTTTCAGTTGTGACGGGAAAGGGTGTAAGCACCAAATATTTCCAATATAGTTCTCCTAATCATGGGTGTCAAGGCTCATTAGTTGTTTAGAGTCCCTGTGGGGACTTGACACAGCCAAGACTTACTCTACTGGGATCAGAGAAAGTATCAGCAATACTTTCAGTATAGCACACTCTCCGTGCACATGAATAAAGCCATTATCTAAGCTGTGAAACCTTGGAAAGGATGTTCAAAATTTAAGCCTTAGTTTCTTTTCTTCTATAATATGGGGTTAACTGGAATACCTTTATTCATTGGATTGAAAGGGTTAAACTATTATATAATATTTAGCATATTATATAATATATGTGATAATAGCATATTGTAAGTGCTGAAGCCTAATTGTTTCTCACCACAATTTCAAAGCCCTAACCCCCAGTGTTGAGTGAAGTTGGAGATAAGGCCAATTACAAAGTAAGTAAGTTAGGTCATGAGAATGAGGCCCTGATCAGACTGAATTAGTGGACTTATAAAGAGAGACACCAATAAAAGTGTCTTGCCATGTAAACACAGGGAGCTGAGTTCAACCCCCAGCAGCCACATAAAAAGTATTGAGCGTGGCTACACACAAGGAGCTGAGTTCAACCCCCAGCAGCCACATAAAAAGTATTGAGCGTGGCTACACACACTTGAAATTGCAGTGTTGGGGAGTTAGACAGGTGGATCCCTAGAGCATGATCGCTGGATGTCCAGAACAATGAGAGGGCTTGTCTCAAAAATCAGGATGAAGTTGGCTACGGTGACAATGAGTTCAAGGCCAGCCTGGTCTACAAAGTGAGTTCCAGCACTGCCAGGGCTACACAGAGAAACCCTGTCTTGAAAAAATAACTTGAAAAAAAAAATCAAGGTAAGTGGCATCCAAAGAACAACATCTGAGGTTGTCCTCCACAAACACCTGGACACACATGAACCTGCACCTGCACAACTGTGTGTATGCTGGCACATGCACACACTCATGCATGTATACACATGTACACATTCATGCATGTATACACAAGAACACACATGTGCATTTGAGCACACATATACATATGAATGGAAACACCATCAAGGTTACTCTCCTCCTTTCCCTCCCTCCCTCCTTCTCTCTCTCCCTCCCTCCCTCCCTTCCTCCCTCCTTCCCTCCATCTTTTGTGTCTCTCTTTCATGTGAGAAGACAGTGAGAAGGCCAAATTAGTTGGGACTTTGATCACAGACTTCTCAGCCTCCAGCTCTGTGAGAAAGGCATTTCTGTTATTTAAATCACCCAGTTTATTTATGGTAATCTGAGCAGACTAAGATAATAAACTCAGAGTGAATTTGGCTACCATTGTTATTATTGTTGTTACTTCGCAGCTTATATTTCCCACCAAAGCGGCTCACAGTATTCTACTGGCCTCTAGGTGCCTTTTGTTTTGATTGAAAAATTGCTAAAGCAAACAAGTCTCTCCCACCTTTTTTACTGCTGTGGTTTCAAAGGAAAATTAACATCAAGACTTCTGTTAGATGCAATGACCAAATGTAAGGGAAACCAGTGCTATGCCCACTTTCTGAGGTTTCCTGCTTGTAGCCATCAGGGGGTGATGAAGGCTTTGAGTTTTCTATGCAGAGCGGGATGCCCCAGCTGACAGCAGGCCATCCTTTCAATTTTGAATAAAATGAGTGGAAGATAGCTGGGAAATTCTGCTCTTTCTGCTTGAGTGAATACCTGTCATGCTTCTTACATCTACCGCAGCAATTAACACACACAAAGCTAGATTTGCTAAGCCCATGCTCCCCAATGGGGGTGTTAGCTTATACCATCGAATAGCAAAGACCTCTCTGAATTTTTTTTTTAGTAAGTCTGCTGTCCCTGAGCCCCTGTCCACACAGCGATGGAGCAACTTCTGCATATGCACACAGCGCCCTCTTCTCCCATCTGTTTGCTTCTGTCTCAGCGGGGCTTTCCTGACACTCACCTGTGGACACAGTTTGACTTCAATTCTGCTCTGGAAACTATCCTTCCCACACAGACACATTGCTGGCCACGTCATTAGGGAACAACTGAATCTTGGTTAATTTTAAAGAGTAGTCACCTTAGGACTGCTTTTCATGCTTTTGCCTTTAATTTTCTGATTCCTACCTGAACCAAATCCAGATCTCCAGACTTGTAACCCATTGAGCAAAATGATCTCAGTTTATCTCCACTTGTATCTATGTGGTAGCTCACTCACCACAGCCAGGTCTTGGGTTTCTCCTCTCTGCCTCCCAAGGTCTGTGCACCTTTTCTGACACATGTATGACCTCACTCCAACTCTCGAATACCCCTTCTCTGGATCACAGACCTTCCTATACACTGTCTTGGAGCAAGTTCTCATTTCGGTGTGTAATCTATGATCAAATATTATTAGTGCTAGAATTGCTGCCAGGTGGTGGTGGCGCATGCCTTTAATCCCAGCACTTGGGAGGCAGAGGGAAGCAGATTTCTGAGTTCGAGGCCAGCCTAGTCTACAGAGTGAGTTCCAGGACAGCCAGGGCTACACAGAGAAACCCTGTCTCGAAAAACAAACAAACAAAAACAACAACAACAAAAAAACAACAAAAACAAAACAACAACAACAAAAAAAAAAGAATTGCTAATAAGGCAGCTAATAATACTCCAAAATGCCATAGGGTTTTTCATTAACAGGCCTCCATGTCAGGAAACACATGAAGTCTGAGGATTTGAGGGGTTCAAAAGTTACAAACAAACTGCTCTTGAAGATGCCTTTCCGATTGCCCACATTTTGCATTTTGCCTTAATGCAGCTGTGACATACCGTTGCCATTATTTCCTACAGGGGACCATCAGAGCATCGCCCCCATCCACATCAGAACATTCTTATCCACATCAGAGGACCCCTATCCACAGATTCTCTCTCAGGGATTTCATCTCCATTTGATTATGCTGGTCTAGAAATATTAGGTGGACGGCTTCAGAAATAATTCACATGTTTTCAAGAATATTTATCAGTCCATGTTTATATTTGTCTTATTTTACCATCACTATCTCATTGTGCTTAATTAGTAAATTAAACTTTATTGTAGATACAGATGCGATACATAGACAGCTTGATAGCATTTGTAGTTTCCAACAGTTACTTAGGTCCTCAGAATGCATCCCCTGCTGATGGGGAACTACTGCATAGCTTGAAGAATGAGGACATGCATACTTTCAGCTTAAAGAAATCCTTTCGAACTATTCAGTTTAGTGCTATGAAAGACAATCTACAAGTATTTTTCATAGTTCAGTGTGTACCAGTAAACACTTGGTCATGAGCTAGCATAAGATTCCAAGCAGATGAGAGATACCATGGTATCCAACTCATACATTTTTCCTAGGGAGGATACATTATTTTCCCTAGATTACCCAACTGGATTGATCTTCTGACCTCCCAGGCCTCTTATATGCACTCTGACTTATATGCATTCTGACTTTCAAGTGTGATGGTTTTTACTGACTTCATCTCTGCTTTCTTCCCTGCTTTCTTTACTGAGTGTAGCCTTCTACTGGACTATTTCATGCTAGTGAAAGGGGGTCTCTCACACTTGCTACAGGTCAGGGTATAAACAGGAGTAAGATGTGGAGAGCCAGGTACTATATAAGTCATTTGCTAAATGCTGATTTTAATTCAATGATGAGCTCACAGGTTTTGTAGATCCTCAAGTCTCCAGGAGAGGAAAAAGGTGTCGAGGTTGTTCTCCCCAAGCTGTATCAATGTCAGGCCCCAGGTGTTCAGCCAGCCACATTCTAAGCCCAATCCAGTGTCACTATTTCTTTTTGGAAACTGGAGTGGCTAGCCTTGACTCAAGGTTGAAACTTCAGATGTTCAGCTCTCCACAGTTTTAAAAGGGACCTAGAACCACGGGTGCCTTTTTAGATGTCAACTTCTCTCCTTGTTAAAGTGGAGTATTCGACACCTATCCTGTAATCTCCCATATTGTCCTAAAGGACCCAGGATATAGCTCACCATTTAACTGCATAAATGAAAGATGTAACCGAGGGTTCAAGGCTGCGTTCAAAGTTAATGATAGGAATCTGTGAAGCTTTCCATGAACATCAGGCCATCGCTGTAATATGCACTCGTGTTCACTCATTAGTACTTGTTATCCAGCCCAGGCCAGTCAACACGGCCCAATCACTGCAAAATGATTGCTAGCACTGGCTTTAATTCCCAGGTTATCTTATTATCCAGAGATATTCGTCCTTATTATTGTTATTCTGGGGAGTCAGTGTCAGAAAATAGGGAATAATTTGACAATCCTGGGAAGAGAGATTGAAAATGGGGCTGGCATAAAAACCATTGGAACTTCTTAGTTCAAATTTGTATGGAAATTATTCTTCTGGACTACAACAGAGGCGTAAGTAGGGCCTTTTGTAGGCTACCAGTCTTAGAGTAAGTCAAAGGCACGTCTCTAATTGCTTACACAAACAGGCATGGCTCATAGTCTCTTGAAGGGAAAGGTTTGTAGCTTATTTCTTTGCTTCCAGGTGCATCTAGTTGACAAACATGCTCAACAAAATGTTTGTCAAATTAAATAGGATTTTTCTGAGGAAGCATTAAGTGGCACAGGGAATTAATTGAAAAATAATTCACACAAACCAGGCAGAAAGATATTTAGGGAGTGCATAAGCAAAGAGTCTTGGTTAGGAAAACCAGTGTAGCACCATTCCATGTGTTATTTCCATGAGGTGGTGGTACCAGATCACTGACTGTAAGCTGGGTGGCTTGTACCAAAATAACTATAGTCTTGTACCGTGTCATACTCTCCCCAGAAGCTCTGGGGGGGACACCATTCTCCTTTTTGTCTGTTTTGCTTCCGGTGCTGTTTGTCATGCCTTGGTTGATGGTGGTCAGTTGCTGAGATCTGGGTGCTCATCTTCTTCATATGTTTCTTGGCCCACCTGGAAAAACCACAGTGACCACATCTTGGGATCCTTAGTAGCAAGGATTCATGTATTCCTTATTTTTCTGTTGCTATGGTAATGATACTATGAGCAAAAGCAACTTAACGAAAGGAAGAGTTTATCTGCCCTGACAGTTCCAGAGGGCTGTACGGCAGTCCACCACAGCAGGGATGGCGTGGCAGCAGGTGAAAGGAGCAAGAGGCTTGCTAATCACATTTGTATCCACACACAGGAAGCAGGGAGGGAGAGCACAGGAAGTGTGGCAACACCACAAACCTGCAAAGCCTACCCCTATCAACACTTTCTCCAGCAAGGCTCTACTTGCTAAAGGTTTGTTAGTTCCTGCAACAATTCCACCAGCTACCTGAACCTATGAAGGACATGTCTTATATAAACTACTGCAACGTTCATTCTTCCCAAGTAAGGTCCCAATCACAGTTTCTAGCTTGTGTATCTACCTTTTGTATCAGAAAAGAGTACCAGTCAAGCCCCAGACCTTACATGACACCAAATACTCTATCCAAGGAGCCTGAGGCTCGGGTTCCAGCTCTGACGTGGCTGGGCCTCACAGGCTACAGTAAGAAAGTTAATGAGTTTGATGGAGAGACGAAACACTGGAATAATGAGCAGGGATGATAATTTTTAAACTGTTAATTAGTCCTCCTTCACTTAAGAACTTCATTTCTTCTCTCTTTTTTCCTCAGCAACAGTTTCTTTGCTATAGATGCAGAGAAAAAAAGATAATACTACAAACAGGAGAAAAACTACAACAAAGGCAAATTCCCATGCCTGTAAAAAGCAGCAAAGAGCTCCCCTCTTTCAGGCCTTGGGAACTTCTTGAGAGTATATAGAAGCCAAAGGATTAGGAATATACCTTCTGTCCCCTGATTGTGCTAAAATCCCAGAGGAAAGAGCCATGCTAAGCAGGGGTCAGAAAGGGTCTGGGTCCACTTCTTATGTACGTCCTGGAAAGAGATCTCTTCACAGGATGCACAATCACCACCAAGAGCAGCAAAGGGCCGAGCAAAGGACTGAGCTGCAGCAGTATGGTGCAGCATGGGAAAGTCCACTGGAGCTCTTCTGAGTCACGAATGGCCTGCATCATCTTTACTAATCCCACTAAAGCATCCCCATGCTGGAAACAGAGGAACCTTGAGCACGCAATCTAATAGCGTACAGCTGGTTTTGTGGCTGGAAAAATGTAGGAATCCTAGTCAGACTTCAGGGCGTGCACACCTCTGGAAGAACACAGACAGTGTCAACAGAAAAGACCACAAGTTTATCAGTAACTTAAGACAGCACCTGCTGCCACAGACACCGTGAAACTATAGAATATAGGCTCTCCATTTCTCAGGAATTAGAGGATAAGACAATAACAGGAACCTTCCATCCATCCCAGGACACCTTCCTCCCCACTATTAGAAGGCTAGGGAAAGCCATATGGAGGCACAGGACAGAGTAGAAAATCAAAGTTGCCATACCTAACAACTGGATAAACAATGTAGACTTAATGGGTTGTCCTTGATTCTCACCCTGCCTTGGCTACACAAAGGCTTTGGAGTGCACACTGATGGCTTCAGTCATTGAAAATGGAAACACTATTTTCCTTGCAAGTGTGTGAGGGTTGAACATCATGCAAGCATGTATGGTTAGAAGGTAAGGTAAGAGGGTAGGGAGATAATTCAACAGGAGAAATACAAGTTGTGCAAGCATGGAGACCGAAGATCATCCCTAGTGCCCTTGTTAAAAGCTAGGAACAGTTGTGTGCACGTATAACCTCAGTGCTGGAGAGGCAGGGATAGGCAGACTCTGTGCTTCATGGGCTTTTCTAATCAGAGAGTTCCAGCTTCTAGCAAGAGAAACTGTCTCAGGAAACAAGATTGATGGAGTAATTAAACCCAAGTTTTACTTCTGGCTCACATACACATGTGCACATGTACCTACACATATACATGCCCTCCCCACACAAATATATATGTGTACACACACACACACACACACACGAGTTGACTTCTAACTTAAATATTTGAAAAAACATGATCTTATAGCATTCAGATTAGACAGCAATAGTCTAACACCACTGATATAACCTAATGTCAACCATGAGAACACAGGGCAGTATAGCCCTGTAGAGTATCAATTTTCTCAGTTCTGTAGGATGTGTCCTTAAACATCATCCACTTCACAATAGGTTCTGGGATCAAAAGATTAAGGTCTGGGGTTCTGCTCAAAGAATACAACCGCCCACAGTCCTCCAACATGAATTGGACCACGCCTTTGCAAATCCTTCACCATTCTTTCCTCCCTGTGGTCTTCTTATGTGATTAAATGTTTAACAAAACCTTCAGATTTTGTGTAGACTCTGTCTGAACCTAACATTTACACCTTTGATTACTTTCTTGACAGCGCTATGGTCTATTTACTTATGGAGAACCATGCCTTCATTTATAACAGACAGAATATTTAGGTCATGCCAAGCATTTTTATTTTTCTTTGTGTGATTACTAAAAAAAGGATTGTACTGAGCAAGAAATATCTAGATAAATAACACACTGACACTCCTTGTAAGATATCTATTTTTAAAAGATTCATCCAGGTTTTGTGGTGCTATATTCTTAACAGTACTGGAGGCTATCCCATTATTCAGCAATTATGCACATATTAACTTCTCCTTCACATTAGTGGGTCTTGCTCTGCTAAGTCCATGTTCAACATTCTGAATAATTACTCCTTCAATGATGAAGGCATTGATGGTCCAGCTTAATACAATTAAAGTAATTTCCAATTTATCTTTTCCCTACTTACTGGTAGTGTTGTTCAAGAAAAAGAGGGAAGAAAATGGGTGCAGTGAAGTTATGGAACAGATGTATAGAGAGACACCTTCTTTGATAAAGAAACACTAATGGTGCCCTAACGCTTTGAAAGCTTCCCCTCATCACAGTGCCAACTCCTTTATACCTCCAGCCCAGAGGCCTCATAAACAAGCGACACAGATTTTTGTGCAAGCGCAGTTGTAGTCTATCATGGATGTCTCTGGGTGGGCGGGAGAGGCGCTTCACCACCAACAGCCATTCATCAGCCCTTGCCGAACTGCTCACATCTGACCCCAGCAGCAATAATGCCACATCAAGTAGGCCAACTACCCAGTTTAGCAGCAGAGCAGAGAGCACAGGCTGGCTCCAAGATTAAGCACATTGCTGCAGCTCTCTAGTCCCTAGAGCTCGGTGGGCTGATGTTGTATTGATTGAAAAACTTTACCAGTAAGTATCACAAACAACAATAGCCAGGTCAACGACCCGTGATGCCTGAATATGAAATCCTCGGGGGCCTGCACTCTGGGCTGAAGTGCGCTATCATGATGTCTGAGCACAGGTTGGATAAGGTTTCCTAGGAAGGAAAGAGTGAGAAGTTGCTGTTTCCAGTGACATTTAAGCAAGTCCACATGGGAACAGACTGAGAGACAATGGTGTAATTATCCCCAGCCTCCAACTGCTACAAAAATACCTGTCATCTCTCCCTGTTTATGTGTTCTCTAAGCCTTCTGTTTCTTACTTTTAATGCTTTGGAGGTGTCTATAATGCCTAAATCCAATATGTAAACACAGATAGTATTCAGAGAAAATAAAAAATAATTTGTAAAATTAAAAGAAGATTTTAATTTGACCTTTTACTTGACCACTTATTAGATAAGCCCCAAATGTGTGTGTGTGTGTGCATGCATGCACATGTGTGTCTCAAGTGTATTTCTGTATACAATGATTTTTTTTTCTTTTTTGAGGATTAGATGTAAAGGGTCCTTATGTTTGGGAGTTCTTGAGTCAAAGTATAAAAGTAGTCACATGGGCTGGCAAGATGGCTCAGAGGGTAAGAGCACTGACTGCTCTTCCGAAGGTCCTGAGTTCGGATCCCAGCAACCACATGGTGGCTCACAACCACCCACAATGAGATCGGACGCCCTCTTCTGGTGCGTCTGACGACAGCTGCAGAAAATTACGCCAGAGCGAGCGGGGCCCTGAGCAGAGGTCCTGAGATCAACAGCAGCCACACAACATGATCGAACACAGTCATCTGTACAGCTACAGTGTACTCATACACATAAAAATGAAATAAAATAATTCTTTAAAAAAAAAAAAGTAGTCACAATACTAAACCATATATAAAATATAGATTCCTGGGGGAACTATTATAGCAGTGCCCTAGTCCTGACACATGAATGTAAACACACACGCGTACACATACACACAACACCTCCGACATGACCATCATCACATAATATCTCACGAATGCAGGACATGATGCCTCTCTGCTCAAAATCCAATTCTCTTCTTGGGGAGAAAGGTGAGGTGATTTTTCTTCCAGGGTTTGGACATGTACTTTCTCACCACCCCCCAACATGGAGCCTTTCATTCCTTGCTGTGAACACTTTTATACATATGTCTACCACCATGGCCATGGTAGCTATGGATATGCTAAATTCTCTGTCCTCCTAGAACTCAAATTCCTCAAGAACAAATGATTCCCATTGTCCACGTCCATCTTCCTTTCATTTCCAGAGCTCACTGTAAAATCCTGTATAGAATAAATGTCCAAAAAAGTCTGTGTGGTGTCATATACCTGTAATCCCAGCCACAGAGAGGCTGACACGGAACTGAGAGTTCCAGGCCAGTCCCATCTACACAGTGAGCCAGTCAGCCTAGACCCTGTTTGAACTCACCCCAATGTTGAACTCAATCCCAGAGCTAGAAATGACAAATGCATTCTTATCCAGCCGGCACCTAAGCAGCAATCATGCTCTGTAACTATAGGACTTCAATCTGACGTTCACAGACTCACGTCTACGCAAAGACAGGTTTTTTTATCTTTAGGCTAGTTAAGCTGTATCTACCTGGAAAGCTCCAAGCTTCTAGCCACTTACATTTGGTTCTTCAAGTCTAAGTTGAAATTTTAATGCAAGGAATGGAGTAATGTCAATGTTGGTATCCAGAAGAGGAGTGTTGAATGAGATTCAGGTTCAACAGATGTTAGAATTTTTTTTTTTTTGGCATGGGGTAAAGTCTCACTGTGGAGTCCAGGTTTGCCAGGAAAAATAAATGTGTGTGTGTGTGTGTGTGTGTGTGTGTGTGTGTGTGTGTGTGTGTATACGTACATACATACATATATATGTGTTGCTCAGAATTTTTAAAAGTAAAAGTGACATCATAAGTTAAAAAACAACAGAAAGATCTTTGCTCCTGAAGTTGTTTTTGTCATGTCCTTTTGGTGTTGTGGGCAATTCTCCATGAGTACCTTAACATTATTTTGTAGTACAAGTTGCTCATCAGATGATTAGCAACCTTTCCCCTCTCAGTCTGGCAGGTGCTATGTGTCTCAAGTTAGTATCACTGAGTAATAGAAACCCCATTTGGGGGAAATGACAAAAAGACAAATCGCAAAAGATTCCCAGTCTAGGAGATAAGCTTTATCATTACTTCAATTCAAGTCCACAGGGCCATAGTAGAGCAGACCGCCCCTCCGCATGCATGTCTGGTTTTGAGGACTAGAATTTCCTTGAGTTTGAGATAAGTACACACCAGTCTACCTAGGAACTATGTGCCTCATACTCACTTGACACTAACTATGGCTGTGTGACTGACTGTGTGGTCGTCAATGGAACATGAAAGAAAGTGAGATAGGTAAACTGAGTCCTCCATAGGTGATTGACATTTGCCTCCCCTTTCTCCATTTCTTAGGGTAGGGGATGAGTTGGATGACAATGATTTGACCTTGCAGATCAGAGCAACCCCTTGCAACAAGGGATCATTAGTGATGATCCATGGGTCAAATGTAGCCCATCCCTGGTTTTCATAGGGCCTGCTGGGCTAAGTTTTCAAATATTTAAATATTTAAACCTCAGAAGAAGACTTTGTGACTAATGAAAATTACATGAATTTCAAATTTCAGTGTTAATAAAGTTGTATTGGAACATAGCCACACATATTCATTTTTGCAGTAGTTAGCCTCCTGCTCTCCCTTATCCACATCACCAAGGCAAGCTCTCCAGCACTGCTCTGGCTAGGCCATCCAATACAGCCATCAGTAAGAGGCAGGGTCAGCTCTCCTGGTCTCATGCCTTTGGGACTGGCTTACTTTCACCCATACCTCCAGAGGCAGCTCCACTGTGCTACCCAGACAAGGTGCAGGGCCCACAATCCCAAGTGCTGCTATCTGTGAGGGGCTGGGCCAACTCTCCTGCTCTTACTCTCACACCCTCTGGGCTGGCTTACCCATGCCTTTGCTATTAGGGCCTTGTCCACTTTGTTGCTCAGGCAAGGGACAGGGCCTACTCTCCTGAGTGCTATAGCCAGTGAGGGGACAAGAGAGCAGGGTGTTTGGGAAGTAACCTGTCAAACGTCCCTGGAAACATCACTGGCTATGTCATCCATTTCATTTGAGGAATTATTTTTTTCCCTTTTTTCCATACTTAGTTGTAGCTTGTCTGTGGTGATATTTACATGTCTCAGGATAATTGTACTAAGCAGGGCTCTCTGGCTCAGATACTTTAACAAAGACCAAATAACTGTGGCTTAAACAAAATAGAGCCAGGCGGTGGTGGCACACGCCTTTAATCCCAGCGCTTGGGAGGCAGAGGCAGGTGGATTTCTGAGTTCGAGGCCAGCCTGGTCTACAAAGTGAGCTCCAGGACAGCCAGGGCTATACAGAGAAACCCTGTCTTGAAAAATCAAAAAACAAAGCAAAAAACAAAAACAAAATAGAAAGTTACTTCTGATTATCTCAAAAGCAAGCATCTAGCCCAATCCTAGCCACTCAGGAGAAAGGGGATCAGAAGTTCAAGACTTGTTTCAGCTACAGGATGAACGAAAACAGACTTGGCAGCAGAGAATGACTTTGCCTCAAAAAGTGAAAAAAAAACAAAAGAGAAAAATCTCAGTGAGAGAGGGGCTTGCTTCAAAAGCCAGCACTGCAGAAAACAAATCACTCACACACATCACTGCCACCACCTCAGGACGCCAAGTAGCTGTGTTTCATGAAGTGAGGGCCCAGGGACGACAAGCTTGCGGCTACAATATTTTCTAAATTAAGGTCAGCATTTTTTTCTCTAAAAGTTCAAGTAGAAACATCTTAGGGCTTTGTGAAGCATATGATTTTTGCTTCAACTCTTCCAGCCCACTGCTGGAACCTAAAAGCAAACCATGGGGAGAAAGCCAGTAAGCAGGACTTCTCCTTGGGCTCTGCATCATTTCCTGCCTCCAGGTTCCTGCCCTGTTTGAGTTCCTGTCCTGACTTCCTTCCCTGATGAACAGCGATAAGGAAGTGCAAGCCAAATAAACCCTTTCTTTCCCAAGTGGCTTTAAGTCTATAATTTGAAGACTGTCTAACCAAGTTGTAAAGTGTCCCTAGGCACATATGATATGACTGACAGCACTTTGGACCCTCGACTCCCCTTTCACAGATAAGAAAACCTAGGCCTAGGATCCATACAGGAAGTTGGTAAGGAGGGCAGAACAGACACTTAGTCTTGGAACTCCAGGGTCAGTGTGCTTTCTGTTTTTGTATAACACAGATATTTTCAAATAAGAGATGCCAAGAAGCCTAAAGCCTGGCAAAACAAAATAATCTGCTTTTTGATGGCCATTGGCAGGAGATACTCAAATGGTTTATTCAAAAAAGGCAAAACGCAGGACTCTGAATCCAGATGTGCTACCCGTTTTAGGGACCTTCTCCATACAACACTTGGCATTGCTTTAAGTAACGTGCTTAGTGACTTTTATATATGACAAGCTTCAAAATACTCAAAACCTTTATTTATTTTTGACGTGTCACTGACCAAGCAAGGACTTTATACTTTCTTTACTAAAACAAAAATTTTAATTATTAAATGTTAATTTGCAGACAAACTAAAAGATTTTAAAGGTATGGCAGGATGTCCTTCTCCAGGATGTAGCTGAGTGAGTTTGCCTGGTCCTCCCTCCTATAAGCTCTCTCCAACCCCCAAGATCTAAGCCAGGTTCCAAATACAGTGCCCTAGTCTTATCACCTCTGCCTGCACTGCTGTTAACATCTAGGCTTCTGCCAGGACCCTCTCTGCTTACCTTTAATCTATAGGACCCTTCTATGACATGTCCAACCTGTTCACTGAATCAGAGACTGCATATCCTTCACTAGGGCCTAACTGGGTAAGCGCACCTGTTTCTCTCCTCCAGCACCCTCCCCAAGCTCCAGATCTATTCCATATACTACATCCACTGCCCTGGTCTTATCTGCTCACTCCTGCCTGCTCTGTCTCCGACCTTTAGGCAAGAGAGGGAAACCATGCCTGGTACTGGAAACCCAGCCAACTACTCAGAGTTAGTGAAAACATGGATCTTGATGAAGAACCTACAACTACTACTTCACTAAACTGGCTTAATTCCTAACTATACTCTAATTATGTCCTCTTTAACCTACAATTAAGAAACTTTGCAATAGACATAGACCATTACAGAAAACTGCAAACAAAATGCAGAGAACAAGAGATCCTGTGATGCTCAGCCCCCACTACTACATGTGCAAGGCAATTCCTGCACCCAAGCCTCAGGAACCATAGAAGAGAGGACAGCGAGACTGTAAGAGCCAGAAGATCAGGGCGAGTTGCTATAAGGTTTTATCTTCTAGAAATGTCAGAGGAGCTGCATCCATGACGTCTCATCAACATGACTGCCGAAATAAGACCTGATCAAGGATGACACCAACAGACATGATAACATAGAAGATCTCAACCTAGACAAAGAACTGTAGGCAACTAAGATGTGCTGAAAGGGGGAGAAATAGTCTTCTCCATGGAAGAATCCCCCAACTGAAATCATATACATACAAGTAACATTATATGGGCTGAGAAAGTTGTGTTTATATATATTATATATGTGTATATATATATACATATATATGTATATGTGTGTATATATATCACATAAAGAGTTCATGCCCTTGAGACAGTGCAAGGTATTACACAGGAGGGGTTGGGAGGAGAAGACAGAATGTAGGAAATGATCTAATTGTATTATAATTTCAAATATAAAAATTATTATAAAAATTAGGCCAAACTGCCTTCTAATTACTTATCTTTACACCCATAGGCTAATACTGCTGACAGTCTTCCTCAGAGAAGCCCCACTTTGCAGTGGGCAGTAGTAAATACAGAGACTTGTAGCTGGCCAAAGCACAAAGAATTAGTAACTTTGGTGTGCTTGGCCCTAAACAGGACAACTATATCAACGCACTCCCAAAGGCCCAAGAACAGTGTCTTCTGGACATGAGAGCCTGTTGTACTTGCCATCTCACTGAAGCTGAAGTTATCTGCACAGGATGGTCAGCCCATCCCATCACGCATGGGGGCGGAACTTCTGACAGTGTCTGGAGAGAGAGAGAGAGAGAGAGAGAGAGAGAGAGAGAGAGAGAGAGAGAGAGAGAGAGAGAGAGAATCAGAGAGGGAATATGAGAGAGAGAAAGAGAGAGGGAGAGAGAGAGATTAATACGGGGTGAAAATGCCACCAAACACCATTATATACATAATAAATTGTCAAAGACGAAAATAAACACTTCTAAAGAATGACATGAATTTGTTTGTTTGTTTGTTTTGTTTTGTTTTTCAAGACAGTGTTTCTCTGTATAGCTCTGGCTGTTCTAGAACTCACTCTGTAGACCAGGCTGGCCTCGAACTCAGAAATTCACCTGTCTCTGCCTCCTAAGTACTGGGATTAAAGGCATGCACCACCACTGCCCAGCTAATGACATGAATTTAACAAGATGTTTTCAGCACTTAATAAAGCCCACAACCTACAGTAGACATTAACTCAGGGTCAAATATTTACTTTTTAAAGATTTATTTATTTGTATTTTAAGTGTATATGGGTGCTTTACCTACAGGTATATCTGTGCACCCTGTGTATGCAGTGTTTGCAGGGGCCAGAAGAGGACTTTGAATCCCCTGAAACTGGAGTTTCAGATGGTTGTGAAGCACAATGTGGACTCAAACCCAGGTCCTCTGGAAGAGCAGCCAGTGCTCTGGACCATTGAGTCAACTGTCAAGCCCCAGGATCATGTTTTCAAGCATAACTTCTTACACATTTCTCAAGTTCTATTTTGTTCTTGGTAGATTATTAGCCTTTGGAAAATGGTTACCATAATTCTCTTCTGTTCAGCCATGGAAACTTAAGCAAGGAAAAGGGAGGATTCATTCAAGGTTAAAATATAAATATTGGAGCTGGACATGGGTAGTTCCTATCTGTGATCTCAGCACTTGGGAAGAAGAGGCAAGAGGATCAAGAGTTTAAGGTCATACTTTGTTATTTCTAGGGTAGCCTGGGCTACATGAGACTCTCTCATGGGCATACCTGAATTCTATAGTCTCCCTTGCTGATGCTGCCATCTCTCGCTTTTATGCCTGCTATTTACTTTAAGTACTGGAAAAAAATGTTTTGTAGCAATTCCTTGGTGATTTTACAAATCATCATCTCAAAATGTGTAAGAAAAAGATGGGTTTCTTTGCTAAATATTGGATTTGTCTACGGTTTTCCCCATATACAAAGATGCCAAGAATTTCACGTATATATGAAAATATAAAATTATGGGTTATTTTTTTTAAAGTGTTACTTAGTGGGATTGAACCACCCTCTAAAGTTTTCTTTATTATTTTTCTTATTCTAGAAAGTGGAGCTGGCTATCCTATTGTTAAATCAGTCTTGTGTAGTCTATGGAGTTAAGAAAAAAAGATCAGATTTAAGGTTTTTCTTATTTTCTCTATGGTGCAACTGGCTTCTTCATAACAGAAGAAGGTGGGAGTACAACGATGTACTTGGTAGTAGCCCTTCAAGATTTCAAAGAACACGTGTTGCTAATGGCTTCTCTACTCATCTGCCTTCACTCACACACAGACCTATGGACAGAGCACATATTGAAGCTGAATACCCAACACCACAGCCAATTTACAGCAAGTGATAAGGACACAGTCTTACAGCTAGAAGCAGTTCATTTTTCAGTGCCAAGGGAAAAGTGTTTAGTAGGTATTTTATAGGCTATATATCTAGTACACCACAAGACATCTGTAGTTGCTCAAACTAAAAAGTCCTCCACTAGAGATGAGCCAACACCCTGACTTCTGTGAGTGTGTGTATATGTGTGCACGCATATGACTATGTGCCCTAGAGTCCCTGGACAGCCTTCTCTGAGAGTTTTATAGGGAATCAGCTTAGGTGATTGGCTCTGTTCCCTTCCCAGTGAGATATCCAGGTGAGCACCAGATGAGGTGGGCTGGGCGTTGAGTTCCAGGCTCAAACACACGCTCCTCCTGGAGGTCTGAATTTGTCCTGGATCCCACCCATCTGGCCTCAAGCTCCTTTCTGCTTTAAGCTAAACTGGAGTGTTTGGAGATAAGAATGAAGGTGAGCAAGTCTTCTAACACCCTGGTAACACTGGGAAGTCAAAGGTGACCAGGTCACTCCCTTACCAAAGGACAGATGTAGCAAGAGAAACCCTGGCCCTTGCTTGACAGTATCACTGCCCACACATTTCACAGTTGTTTTTTAATCAGAGAAGAGGAATCATCTACAAAAGGTCTTGGTGAAGTCATGTTCAGGAAACTAAAGTAAGCCCATCATTCTACAACCTCTGTATATGCTAGAGACACTGTGTCCACAGAGAAGAGAAGGAAGGACCTTGGCTGTGGCTTTAGGAGCTACCACAGACCCAAAGAGGAATGTGTCAGCTCTCTCCCTAGCCCACTTAGTGAGCCACCACATTGTAAAGTGGTCAACAGCTTCTGCATTAATAAAATAAAAATTAAGTTTCCTGGGTGTATATGGTTTATCACAGTCACTCTGCATTAATATTTCCTAATCATAGTGACCTCAGCCTGCCAGAATGCACAGGCCCCTAATCCTCACTGTAATGTTCTCTCATTAGCTACGCAGCTTTGCCACACCAGTGGCGGCAACCACACACCGCCCCAGGCACCACTGGAATTAATTACTTAGAAGAAACACTGCTGTTTCAAATTGTCATCTTGAATTTATCACTTGCCACTTAATGCAACTCATCTGACCTAATACCTTCACTGTGTCACCAGAGGCCTTGGCACAGGTTTCACCAGGGTAATAGCAGGGGTTCTGTAGGCCTAATGTGGCCAAGCAGCCAAACACACAGCTGCCAGCGGCCTGCTTAAAATCCTACCCCGGAGGGAAAGCATGCTAACAACGCCCCTAGCAAATTGCAGATTACCCAGATGTCATGTTCCATCTGAAACTGGAAGTGACTCGAAGGTGGGTCCGATCCATCTTGTTTCTGGAGCTTGAAGAAGATAATCTTTCATTACTTTGGATGGGACAGATCTCACCTCTTGCTCTGTCTGGGCTATGGATTTGAACATAATGTAACTGGCAAATATGGAAGGCAAAGTGGGTCTGGGGGGAACCTGTAACGTAAGGACTGGTGCTTTTTCCCCCTATATATTTTTCCCCTATATATTTTCCTATGTGTGTATGTGTGTGTGTATTGAGCAAGGAATTGCTCATTAAATTACCTCCATAAATAAATTTTGCCATTTATTATGTTTGCCCAGGAAGCAGAGCAGGAGTCTACCCAGAGTTAAAAACTCTGTGCTGTACTTTCTGGTGCTCCATGTTGCCGTGTACTTGTGAGAATAAGTCTTTACAAGTTACCAAAAAACCCGAACATTCAATAGTAGAATTAATGATCTAGTTACTTTCACTGAGTTAGAGAAATTACTTAATATGAAAAAAAGCTTTGAACAATATCCTCTCAATCAAATTGTTCATTTGTGAAAATCATACATTTGCAACCACTACATTTACAACATTACTTTCATTTAAAAGTTAGTCTTTGAGTTCTGTTACAACTTTTATTTCAAAATAAGGCATATATGTATTATAAATGCTTAGGTTCTAGATACATGCATAATAGTATAATATCACAGTGTAATAACAAAGCGTGGCCATCCTACTGATGAAATAATGAATGAGATAGATTCACTTTAACAATGGCAGCTCCCAGCGTATTTTATAGACAAAAACATTTCCTTTGGTTACCATGCTCTTCACTATGCATAGTAAACTTTGGAAGATGTATAATGCAATATAAACATTAACAGTTACGCCATTGTGTTGTTTTTGAAAGACTATTTATAGAGAAAATACAAAATGCTTCCCCAAAGTATACTTAGACCTAAGCCACCATAATCTTCCAGGTCATACAGCAGGAAATCTAATACACCAGCTCAATAAACCTGTAGGAAACAAAGGTTTTATGTAGCATTAAGTGTCACAATATTAAAATGCCCATATTACTTTCACTTGCTCTTATAAGCTTCTTTTTAACAATCCAGAAAGTTGAGAGCCATTATGAGCAGGTTAGTGTGCTATGTAGTAAAGGATGGTGAGGGCGAAATAAAAGCCCCAAGCCCTAGCCTCAGAGTCGCAGGGCTTAATGCTGCTTTGGTGTTCCCTTCACCCTCTCCCTCTTTCTTTCTTCTAGTGTTGTCTGAGGTACGTTCTTCCACCATGACCCAACATTGAAGAGTGTTAGAAGGCTGGGTTGCAATGCCCAATCAACTGAATAACCCACCACTTTGCAGTGGGGATCGCTTTCATGTGCCGGTGATGCCGAGTGTTCAGGATTGGCTACGGCTCTAAAAAGAGGCCAGGGTCTTTCCACACTTTCCCACGATGTTCATCCTAAATGGTATTTAGGGTGACAACACCCCCAGAAGTTTAAGGGACCAAATACCAGACAGTTGCTTTTGTGAGTTTCACAGAGTAGCTAACATCCTCTGGTTAGCTGATTGATGCCTAATGACAGGGAAAAGTGATGCCCACCTAACTATAAAAGATCTCAGAAAGTTCAAACTTTGTGGCCCCTAATTACAAGGCCTTCCACTTCTTTTACACTTACTAACCCCCTAAACTTTCTCAAGCACAAATTCACTAACTGAAGCTCTTTGGTGGGGTATTAAATGGTACAGAAGTACATTTTTGAAGACTTACTAGGTGTTGATAAATATGATAGTGTCTTTTGAATGCAAGCTGCCCTTTTCTTCATTGCTAGGGCACAATCACTGGGGTTAGCAGCACCAGAACAACTGGGCTGCCATTTGCACTCATGAGAGTGAAGGGGAGCTGAAAGTATTTTAATAAACATGCAGCTTCGGGGGGTGCTGTGGACTCCCGACCACAGGTGCTTTGTGGTACTCACATATAACATGGTGATGTATTTGGAAAGGACTGGGCAGTTTTCTTACATCGTTGGTAGAAATTCTTCCCTAGCTGGGCAGAGATCTAAAGACAGCTGCAGTTGTATAGCACATCTGTAGCCTGCAGTGAGTCCTCGTGAGCTAGGTTTCTCTCTCTTTCTCTCCCTCCTTTTCTCACCCAGCCCCTGTCTTGCCCCTCCCTTTTTTGAGACAGACCTTACAATTCAGCCCCAAGGCTGACCTGAAAACTATGTATCTCAAGCTAACAAGGAACTTACAACAATCTAACAATCCTCCTGCCTCCGTATCTGTGTGCTGGGATTGTAAGCCTATGCTACCATACCCATATGCCAAACCACATCTGCCAGTAATATTATGATGAACCCATTAGGAATTTGGATTTTTCACAAGGCAACAGCACTAAATGCCATGGGTTACCAGCAGGCAATGGAAAATTTTTAGTTCATGAACTAAATTTCCTTTCATCTACTTTCTAGCTAAACATCCAGGTTCCAGTGCCTTCAAGAGACCTCTTCAAGAAGGCCTCAATGCAGAAATGTTTTTAAAAATCTTTTGCTGATTTTTTGATATTTTTGAAATGACTTAAAACAATATATGTTTAAATCCTGACTATTAACACTAAAAATCTCCCACTGCATTCTGGGAATCCATGGCATTTAGTGCTGCTGCCTTATGAAAAATCCAAATTCTAGACGGTTCATCATAATGTTATCAGCAGATATAGTTTTATACTTTTAAATTCCTTGGACTTGCTAGAAAGAGTAGGAGGAGACAGAGAAAACACTTAAGTATCCTGGTAGAGATGAAAGGACAGCATAAAATGTAGTTATCTGGTGGTAAAATGGGGGAGCTCTCTGTGGCTGAATTGTGTGTATGTGTGTACGTGTGTGTGTGTGTGTGTGTGTGTATGTATGTGTGTGCATGCGCACACACACGCAAGAGAGAGAGAGAAGGGGGAGGGAGAACAAAGAAGAACGTGTGTCATCTGCAGTTGAGTGTTTACAATTACATTTATCATCCTCAGGGACTCTCCCACTGCAACATGTATGTAGTGATTGTTTTACATTCTAAATGTAAAAAGCAAGATTGTTTTACACTCTAAATGAAAGCCATGAACATGCAGTATTTGCTTTGTAAATAGAGACTTCATTATATTTTACCACTCTGCTAAAATAAGGTACAATCTATTCATAATCACGAAAGTGATATTTTTCTACCAAGGCATTACCTTTCATCTTAATACCCACCTTCATCATAATTAACTGGAGTAGGCACAGAGTCCACAGGCTGTGTATTCCTAGGTAACTGGTCACATTGAAATTCAATATCAAATATAGTCGGTTGCCTTCTGGTCTAGAAATATGATTACGGAAGACATATATTTTCTCAGTTTTTTCTAAAAGCAATTGTAAGAAAAAAATTATATTCCCTAGGTTAAGAACCAAGGACAAGGAGGATATGTCATCTAATAAAAACTGTGACCCCCCAATGTAAACAACTCTAATGTGAATAATAGCTCCAACAAAGCTTGCTAGGACGGGAATCAGGCTCCAAAGCACACAAGCTCAGGACAGACACAGACAGAGTTCCTCTGTTGAGAGGGCTGTGTAGCTGCACTGTGGTCAGATGCCGCCAGGGTCAGTCTCCAGGCTCGCCTCCACTGCTGCATCTTTGAGTCATTGAGAATGCCTTATCTGGCAACAGGAAGAGGGGCATTTCGAACAAAATCTTTTTTATTAACACCTGGAAGACAATCTACCTAAAAGCCACTTCCTAGTGCTCATTACTGAGAAGCGGAGCTCATCTCAGCGGCCATTGTCATGCAAGCGCAGTTATAAGTAATAATGTGGCCTTTAATGACGGAATGATGGACCTGCCAAGCACTTGCTCCTGCCACAGACTGCTTGTTTCCCTGCTGGAGAGCACAGAGAGGCCCATCTGGGAGTTATTAACATAGCCTCGTCAACTCAGAACCGACTTTAACATAATCCATATTTGTTGGAGAAAGTCCAACATCAGCTTGAGAACAGCGGTCACGTGGCTCAGTGACACATTTCAAACAGCACACACGGAGCATGCTTGGGCAGCTAAGCAATTCAGAAATGCAAATCTCTGAAGCACTCTTCTGACTAGATAAAAAGGACAAATCCCTTTTGGCAACAGACTGGATGTCCTCTTAATGTCGCAGGAAAATAACCGAACCAGGGAAGGAACAAATTTCAGAGGCAGTGATTTGAGATTGGTGGGTCACCAGAAAAACATTTCTTTTTTTGGTTTTATTCCATTAGCACTGATGAAATCGATCTCCAATTCAACCTTGGGCTTCAGTGGTTGTCAGGCAGAGCTGTTTGCCCCAGGGTGCAAGGATACCGACAATCTTACACCAACAATGTTCGCTTGCTTGTTGACATATGTATAAGCACACATCTCTCCCTTTAAAACACAACAGAGCTCTCAGCCCCATTTTGACATCACCTTGTTCTTGCTGTGAGTAGATTGGCTGATAATACATTCCTGGAAGAAGTAAGGCTGATTAGGATCCTAAACATGAGTCCTCACAAAAGGTGTGTGTGTCTATGTGTGTGTGTGAGTGTGTATGTGTGTGTGACTGTGTGTATGTGAGTATGTGTGTGTGTATGAGTGTGTGTATGTTGCATGAACAATACATATGTTTATATACATGTCACGTTTCTGCAGCTATTTGCAAGTGGACACCCCAACGCTGTTTTAATGACTTTAGCAGCAGAAAATACAGTTCACTGGCCAGATTTCTTTGATAGATAGGGTTAGTATTTTCTATGTTTTATGGGTGACACAAATTTGAAAAATTTAAAAAAGTATAGTAACAAGTCACTCTATTCCTGTTGATGCACATCCTAATAAAGCTGTAATGAAAACTTAATTTTAGATGATGCACGTGAGGTCTGAATACTTCCTCCAAACACTGAAGCAGTCCCCAGGGCTGGGTCACTAGACTACAGTACGACACCACTCTTTGGGTTTCTGCAGGTGATTGATATATTTAGTTATGGAGAATTTTTGTTCTTAAGAGATAGACAGAAGCACCTAGGGCTGAGGGTTTATATTATCAACAACTAAATAACTCACCAATCAAAAAATAATGAATGTGTATCGAAAAGAGCAAATGCAGCAAACTGCTCACAGCTGACACACAAAGGTGAACATCATATTTCTTTCTTATATCATTTTGGCAACTTCTCAGTAGATTTGAAATCTTTTAGAATAAAACCAAGGAAATCAATTAGACTCTATAGATGGTAATGTAGATTTTTTTCTTTAAAAAAAGATTACTGCCTGGAAGCTTTCTTTGGATTACCATTCTTTGTTTTATTGGGACATATGCCTAAGTTTGAATAAGATAAACAATTGAAAGTAGATCGCCAAACATTTAAAATAACCATATTGAGGGGTAATACCCATTCAGAGGGAGCAGTGCAGGAGGAACAAAGACAACCAGAGGGCTGCGATAGAAGAGAGAAGAGAATGGCTGACTGGAGGAGACAGCCTCATACCTCATATAGCCTGAGACCAGGCATCCTTGGGAGCAGCAAGGGCCATGCACAAAGGCAGGGAGATGATGGGACAGGAGCCTTGCAGGAGAGGGATGATGGGAGGTATCACCTTCTTCCTATAGCAGAATCATTGTAGAAATGTCAGCATGCATTTTCTTTAGCAGAAGCACTTGTGTGGGACCCAGTACTGCTCTGCAGGAATGCCACACAGAACCAGTTCAGGGTCAGGAGGGGAATGAATCAGATTCCATTAGAATGTGACTGGATAGTGGTTTGTGGAGTTGGGGTGGTTGTGTGTGTGTGTGTGTGTGTATGTGTGTGTGTGTGTGTGTTGGAGGCAGTTAGCCTTTTGAAATGATTATATCTTTTGTGGCTTTGAGGGGTTTTAAATGTTTTAACCATGAATATAAAAAAGTCATAAAATAGAAAATGATTTATTTGCTTTCATGAAAATCTGTAAACAAAATCTTAATTGATCCGTGTGAAGTGCAGAAAATAGTGTCAGTTGAAGAAGGTGCCACAGTTACCCAGTCTTGGCTGCCAGCCTAGAGTGTACTGTGAGTAACCCACCATCCACAATGGAGGTCTAGATCCAGAACCCAGGAAAGGAAAGTCACAAGAGCATAGGGACATCTGGGAGCAAAATGGGCCAGATGTGGGTAGCTCCAGTCCACATGAGGGTTTTACCAGCTGGGTAGGTCACAGCAGTAAGCCACCCCAGTGAAAGAAGCTTTGGGGATTTCTCACCTTTGAATTCTGTGAGTCACTTCCTAAGCACCAGAGCTCAGAAATGTCCACGAATGGAACCCAACACAGCCAAGTGAGGGGTACCTTTCTTGTCTCAAAGTAAACTAAGGTAGGAAGAAATTTAAGGATGCTGTTTGCCTCTGTCTTGACTTAATCCTTGACACAGTTATGAAATAGGTTTGAGACACTCTGCTGGGAAAGAAGGAGCCCAAAGAGCCTTTTACTCTTTACTATACAAAGGCCAAGGACTCAATGTTAAAGAGAAGGCGCAGAGAGTCTTTGCTTCCCTCACCCTCACCCCATCAAAACTGTGATGGTTGCAACATCTGGGGTTCCCCCCCCCCGTATTTTGTCCCTTGGCATTTATCTAAGTCTGATTATGTTTATGGAAAAATGTGGAAGGGTGTAACTTGTTCTGGAGCTTGCGAATGTCCTGATAAAACCCTGGGCTTGGACATTTGAGCTGTCTGCCCACTGCTCTGCTCTCTGTTCTTTTCTCCTACAGAGCTCAGGACATTGGCTTCTTTGATGTGGTGATGTTTTGCATGGTGAATTCAGTATGAAGGAGACAGTGGGGTTTCCATGTGGGCTCTGAGGAAAAGGCCAGATGACTAATAGAAAAGCTTAGCCTGAGAACTGACCAGAGCATGCTGAAAGTGATGTCCTAGGGAAATCATGTTTGTTCTTTTAAATATGGCAACTATTCAACCCAAGACAGCAAATGAGGGGGCCTGCTCCCTCACACAAGGGGAGCTTTGCTCAGTTCACACTGTGAGGTAAATGCATGTAGAATATTGCCGATTGGAGCTAAATAGCTGCCTCATTAGGGTTATTTGGTATTTTACTTGAGACCTGAATTTCTCAGAAAAGCAGAGCAGAGGGGGAAGTACAGCCATGTGCTCTGGTTTGGGCTGTTTTCATTTACAGTACCATGCAAGGCATATTCCTATGAATATCTAATGGAGTGGCCAAGTATATTCACACTTTTAGGTTTTCAATGTTGACTTAAAGCTACATGCATGTGAACACCCAGAACATGTTTCCATTCTAATGAATATAATCATCTGAACTAGAATCATGACATGGAGGAACCTAAGGATGAAGGAGAATGCAGATGTGGCCACGGATAGCTATGAAAGCAGTCCAACACACACACACACACACACACAAACACAACCCCCCCCCCAAGAGCACATAAAAAATGATGTTTCTTTGTGATTCTTTTTGTACTCAGCCACGAACTTTGGAGTTGTGATGTCATGAGTTGGCCCCAATGGCATGAGTACAGGAGAGTTGACCCTGCCTCATGTCTGTTGTGTGCAGTGGCCTGGGAGAGTTGCCCTCCTCCCCTTACCCCTTGGCACCTGTGGCAGGCAGGAGAGCTGGCCCTGTGGTCATAAGATAAGGAGAGCTGTCCTTTCCCCTTGCTGGCTGAGGCATTGGGTGGGTTAGCTGGGGCAGTGCTGGAGAGCTCCCCCTGGTGGTGTGGATTCAGGAGAACTACCACCCAGGCCCAGATCCAGGGCTTTGAGTTGGCTCACAGTAACATCTACCCCATCAATGAACTGCTGGAGCATATGAAGGAGCTGGTCCTGCAGATCCAAAGCTGCAGGATCTCCATGATTATAGGACAACAACTAGATATCCAAGAGGAGTCCCAGTGAGGACCCAGTATTGATAGTGTGGAAGAAGCCAAAGGTCTCCAACCAGACCAATGACTCATTGCAACGAACATTTGCAAGTAAAGATGTATGGATGAAAGTGTATACTATGTGACACACTGCAGCTTCCATGACAAGATTTTGGGTTTTGTTGTTGTTATTATTTTATTTTATTTAGGGGAGGGGTTATGTAAAAGCAAAGGGAAGATACAAAGGGGCTGGGGAGATGGGTGGAATTGTAGTACATGATATAAAATTCACAAAGAATCAATAAAAAGTAAAAAGCAAGCAAGCAGACAAAAACTCAAAACAAAACAAACAAAAAAACCTCTCTCAGGCAAGTGATGGTGGTATACACCTTTAATCCCAGCACTTTGTGAGTTGGATGCCAGCCTGGTCTACAGATTGAGATTTTGGACAGCCAAATCTATACAGGAAAACTCTGTCTTGAAAAACCAAAGATCAAACTAAACCAAACCAAACCAAACCAACTGTACTGGCTGGTTTTGTGTGCCAACTTGACACAGGCTGGAGTTATCACAGAGAAGGGAGTTTCAGTTGGGGAAGTGCCTCCATGAGATCCAGCTGTGGGGCATTTTCTCAATTAGTGATCAAGGGGGTAGGGCCCCTTGTGGGTGGTGCCATCCCTGGGCTGGAAGTCTTGGGTTCTATAAGAGAGCAGGTTGAGCAAGCCAGGGGAAGCAAGCCAGTAAGGAACATCCCTCCGTGGCCTCTGCATCAGCTCCTGCTTTCTACCTGCTTGAGTTCCAGTCCTGATTTCCTTTGGTAATAAACAGCAATGTGGAAATAAGCTGAGTAAACCCTTTTCTCCCCAACTTACTTCTTGGTCATGATGTTTGTGCAGGAATAGAAACCCTGACTAAGACACTAACCAACCAATCAAACAACAAAACACGCCAAAAGACAAAATCAAATCCCCTCGGTAAGTTTGATACAGAGGAAGTGCATGCTACTACTAGAGGATGAGCATGACAAATCCACAACTGATATCAGAACAAATGAAGTAAGGTAGAAAGGTGTCCCCTAGCAACTGGATTAAGACACTGTTACCATTTCATGGTCCTAGGGATATGATCTATAACATTTATGCAAGAAAATGAGAGTTTCCAAACTAGAGAAGAGGGAGACAAATTGTCTGTTTGTGGAAGACATGATTATATAGCTATACAAAATCTATAGACTCTACTCCTCCAAACCATTAGGATTAATGAGTTCAGTAATGTTTCAGAATACAAATCCAGGATACAGATGCCAGTAGTATTTTCATCTGACAATAACAGACTGTCTGAACAAGGCATTAAGGAAGAAATCCTTGTTTTGCAATAGCTCAAAAAATGTTATAAACCACCTTGGGAGATGCCAGTTTCATTCTTGTAGTCATTGAATGAGTGTCTTTTCTCTCTATTCTCATAGAAACCAAGGACACCAGTCCTGTGCTCAGGATCTACCAGTACATGGCAGACACTTCAGTCTTTGTGTGTAGAAATGGTTAGTCTGAAGCAGGGGTATTGGCTTTCATGCTTTTAGAATCCCTTTCAGGAAGCAGGACCTTATTGGCATGTTGACTTCAGTAGGTCTGGGACAGGGCAGGGCATCTGCCTGTCTCACATGTTCCCAGGTAAACTGATGCACAGAGGTTAGGTACTGTATTGGTGAGCCATCGAAGGGGGTCATACTGCTATAACAAAAAGATCCCTAAATCCCGAAGGCTCATAATCCCAAAGCTTTATTTTCCATCTGTATCTCATGTCTGCTAGTTGGTCAACTACAGTTCTGCTCCATCGTATTTCTTGACAGACCCCTGCATTACTCATAAGCCTGTAACTGAAAAAATGCCCTTCTCGTGACAGAGGAGACAGGAAATACAGGAAATTGCTGCTTGGCTGTTAAGGCTCCAACTTGCATTTCATTAGCTATAGCAAATAACATGGCCAGACTTAACTTTGGTATCAAATAAGAGGTCAATGATTTTTGTGATTAATTATATAGCCCCCCCCCATTCCCATTCCCATTCCCATTTCATTTATCTTCTCCTTTGGAGTAAATGGTCTTCAGGTTTAGACTGAACATCTAGATAGATAGATTAAAGACCCATTTCCCAAACTCTCCTGCAGCTAGGCATGGCCGTGTAAATACATTCTGGTAATGAAATGAAAGAGCTGCACATGTTCACAATTTCTCACTTAAAAAACAAACAAGAGGCTGGAGAGATGGCTCAGTGGTTAAGAGCACTGACTGCTCTTCCAAACGTCCTGAGTTCAAATCGCAGCAACCACATGGTGACTCACAACCATCCGTAATGAGATCTGGTGCCCTCTTCTGGTGTGTCTGAAGACAGCTACAGTGTACTTACATATGATAAAATAAATAATTAAAACAAACAAACAAACAACAACAAAAACATTTTTTTTTCTCCATCCTGTTACCTACCATGCAGATGCCAACAATTCAAAGCATAAGATGGTGGGGGCAAGACCTCTCAGAAACTAGAGAAGGCATGTAGAACACTCTACCCACCCAGACTACCTGCCTGCACTTTTACACACAAAAGGAAGAACGTCCCTTTTTGACTACTCTGCTGTGGCTGTTCACCATCATCCACATTGGAATGTAATATTGACTAACGTGCCAACAGAAAGGCTCCCTTTTGAAGTCTACTCATTCCTGTCCACAGCTTCTTGTGTTCCATTCATCTTTCAGCTATTTTCTAAGCTTCTGAACCATTTCTTTGCTTTACTGCCCTTTTCCCCATCCTAACAATCCAATGAGACTGTTCATAGAAAGATGTCAAATATGGCCTTGTTCTTTCCAGTTATGTAAGCTACAATGGTAGACACACCGTCTGATGGCAGAGGGTGTGACAAAGTAAAAGCTTGCTTGGCTGGAACTTTCCTTAGCAGCTTCTGAAATGGGGTTACTGCTCTTACACACCAACAATGCTCTTTTACTGCCAAACCCTCCTCTAGAACATAGGTGCAGTCTCAATGTCTCACTCTAAAGTGGTTTGTGTGCTGCATGGGTCTCATCCAACCCCATGGGTGAATACAGTCATAAAGATGCCCGAGGTCATGTTTTGCTCCTCCATCTTCATTTTTAATCCTTCTTCCCTAGTCTGTTTCCATTTAACCTCCTGTTGTCTTCTGTGGCTGTGTGTGTTCAGACCCTACACACAGAAGGAGCAGGTAGAGAATAGGAAAGACAGGAGTAGTAACACAAGCCAAAGGTTGAAAAGGGGAAGCAGTAGACAAGTCCCGGGGTGGCTCTTCCTCTGTGAGATTTGGGAGATAGAAAGGCTTGGGTAGGTCTCAGATACAGTTAGTGGGCCATTCGGTACATTCTACCACCACGCAGGGACAAGTAACCTTTCAATTATACAGGTGTGGTTAGCAATCCATCATTATACTGATTTTCAAGATTATTTTCAAGAGCATTTTCCTTGTCTGATGAAGAACTAAGCTGGAGCTTTACACATTGTATTGGCTAGTTTTATGTCAACTAGACATCATCAACTAGAGTCATCAGAGAAAAAGGAGCCTTAATTGAGAAAATGCCTCCATAGGATTGGGCTGCAGGCAAGCCTGCTGGGTATTTTTAAAATTAATAATTCAAGAGGAAGAGGGAAGAGCCCAGTCCATTGTGGATGGGTTCACCCCTGGGATGGTGGGGCTCCATTCTTTCTTTTCTGCTTTCATGGTCAAACATGATCAAATGGATCACTACATCCAGTGATCTACAGAGTCACAAAGTGTTGGCACATTAAAGCCTCCAAGGATTTCTTAAATAAAGAAACTTGATTATTAATATATCTCCAGATTATACATCTTGTGAACCTGGTCTTGGAGCATAATTTGCGAAACTGTCTCAAAAGATAAAAAGCTATTATTTAAAAAAAACTTTACAAGAGTTTAATATTATCTACCTGTCTGTCTGTCTGTCTATCATCTATCTAACTATCTATCATCTGTCTATCGTCTATATTTTTATCTATCTGTTTATAATCTGTTTATCATCTATCTATCATCTATCTGTCTATCACCTATTTATCATCTATCTGTCTAACATCTATCTATCTATCTATCTATCTATCTATCTATCTATCTATCTATCTATCTGTCTATCTATCTATCTGGTACACAGCATGATGAACAATGACTTGGTACATGTCTGCATTGTGAAATGTTGATCAGGAATCAATTTGTTCATTCTCATTCATTCTGTATTTCAGTCCCCTAGAACTTGTCTTATAATTGCAAGTTTGTAGCTTTGATCGACATGTCCCTATTCCCTTTCCCCCTCCTACTGTTTTGATGAGAGTCTGTTTTCAGATTCTATGTACAAATGAGATGGTATAATGTTATTTCACTTAGCATTATCACGTTATTTTTGTGCAAGGGAAGTTAATGTAACCAATACTTTTGCATATATTCATAACCTATCAGTATCTCAGTTGATACACATGAGAATGAAAGTGGAACACAGCTTAGAATCACTGCCAGTGATACAAAACATAACTTTTGGGTTGCAGTGTCTGTCAGAAGCCCACAGTGTATTGTTAGAGTATTTACTTTAGAAGTAAAAGAAATTGATGAGAACAGAGTTATCCTAACCAATGATTAGTAGTAAAATAGCAAGGGAATGCCCCTCTAAAATATTTGGACTTAGAAGAGGCAATGAGTTGTGAGGATGATGAGTCAGACCAAATTAGGCAGAAGGATGAAAAAGAGTGCATTTGGAAGTCTACAGTTCTCCTTAAGCATGACATTAGCCCAGGGCTTTAGAAGCTCAGGTTCCCTCTCTGCCCAGAGGCATTGAGAACTAGAGAAAGCTTGAGCTTTAGCCTCTGTTCATCCCATTAAAGCCCTGTGCTTATTACAACCATGTTTCCCTCAGTGTGTTGTAATAATTAGGTTTGGGTGGTTCTCCTGATTATACTACAAGTTCCATGAAAGCGAATGTTCTGCCTTACTGATGACTACAATCTCTACTCGAAGTATTCAGTAGTAGGCACTTAGCAAACATTTGATAATGCCTGATGAGTGACCATCTTGGAAATTTTCAGATGTGTGTAATACAACCTCAGCACTGCCAAACCTCAGTGAGGTAAAGCCATCTGAGAGGGTTTAACCTATGATGTGATGAATTAAATGTGGTGATGTGACCATGTAATGTGATGATGTGACCATTTAAATGTGATATGTGATGCTTTACATGTAGTAGCAAAAAAAAAAAAAAAATGGCAGACAAGACTTTTCTATGGGAACAAAGTTACCTCTGGATGTGGTGGTGTTGGGTTATCTGTTATGGTCAAGTTCGAATGCAGTTTCTAGGTGTGGTTTGGGAGATCTTCCTGGAGCTGTTGAGTGTGTATTTAATAAGTGCCACAGACCACTCTGTGCAGCGGCTAGCCTGGCCTGTGAATTTAGAGATACAGGTCCCAAATCTGGCTTACTAGTCCCCAATCTACACATTGATAGGATACCCAGGATGATTTTTATAAAGTATCTGATAGAACCAGACAGTCAATCATAAGATTTTAATTTAGTTTTTCTCAGATGGGTGTTTAAAAACCAAGACTTTACGATTCTTTCTCTGACTCTAACCATAAGGCCAGGATTCAGAATATCTGTACTCACTGTTTCTGGGATACTTAAATCTATCTACTAAATGGTATTGGGACACAACAAAATGTATTACCTTTGAAAAACATATACATAGAAATAAAGTTCCTAAATAGCTGGCTTCCAAATGATTTAAAAAGTTATAAAGGATCAGTTTTAATCCAAGTTACATTAGTTTGACTTACAGACTTTTTAGGCAAATATCAGCTGGAACGTAGCAGCAGAGTGAGCACCCCCAGCTACCACAGGAAGACAGCTGGCCACCAGTGTCATCTGCTGCTTGATTATTCTCTTAAGCCCGTGGTGTGTCACTACTATAAAAGTCATAGTTTGTATTTGCATATTTAAGAGTAAAAATTCTTACATTTCAATGCAAACAAGCATGCAGATAAATTCCATACAGACACAAATATTTGATTACATCTATAAACAAACGTCTAAGGAAGATTGTTGTTTAGTTTGTAACATCTAAGGTTTCCATCCAAAGTAGACTAAATTGGAGGTATGAATGAATGGTCAAGGTTAAATGGCAAAATTGTTAAAGATGAACAGAGTTTCCTTTAAAGACCTACAGTAAACACCCTATTTCTAGGGCAGGTGAGTTGGCTCTGTAGGTTAAGGCACTTGCCACCAGGTCTAATAACCTGAGTTTGATCTGGAATCCACTAGCTCCCACAAGTTGCCCTTTGATCTCCATATGATGATATAGTATCATGGCACATGCCCACAGGGCACACTCAAAAAAATAAACAAATAGACACATAAATAAACACAAAATAAATAACTGTAAACATTTTGAAAAATAAAAATAATCTATTTCTAAAATATGTAAGATTTTAAGAGGCTAGCAATATACAAAGTGATCAATATTGTTCATTGAAATCCACCTTTGTGGGTGCCTGATAGCTGTGGGAACCATGAATGCACTTTGTCTAAGGAGCAACCATTTATAGAGGTTTGTCAGGAAACACAACCATGGGGATGATATTGTTTCTCAATGTGAGATTCTTGTGGGTTTCCTTGAGTATATGCACCTTTAATGAAATGCAAAACTGTCACCAATCTCCTGAACTGAGTATAGTAATGGCTACTTCTTGAAATCTTGACTTGGGTGATTTCTAAACTTTAAGTCAAGCACCTTTTTAAAACACTTAGTTACAGATTCATTACAGCTATGCCCTGTAGCCAACTCAGAGGTGTTACAGGGGCCATTTTGTTAATGGTCATTTTTCTGGATTTTCTTTTCCTCCTTCCCTCTTTTTCTCCATATTTCCCCTCTTTTTATAATTACACTTATTGGATACAGTGTGAGTTTTGAAATATGTATAGGATGATTTGATTATAGGATGATTAAATTAACCCTATTAATATGTCTATTACCTGACCATACATACATAAATCTTGTGCATGCACACACATACATGGGTGTGTTAAGAAAGTGTAAAGTGAGTTCTCTTGGGTTGGAGATGTAGCACAGTGGCAAGATGTTTGCTTGCCTACATGCAAGGCCCTATGTTCACTCCCACTGCATTTTAAATTGTTTTTGTATTAATAGTACACTTTGAATATCTTTTTCCACATTTAAAAAGAACTTTCTGAATTATAAATGTTTTCCTTACGTTATTTAACAACGTACACTGTTTAAATCTGAATTCAAACCTTGGGGCTTCTCAGCAGCTGTTAACTGTACATTCTGCACTAACTCCGGGTGTTGCACTTCTTGTAAGACTGTGACTTGTGCTTCAGTTTGTTACCTTTGTAGATTTACTCAAAGAAACCATTCAAATAAACCAAACTTGCTTTTGTTGAAAAAAAAAAAAAAAGCTGGGCAGTGGTGGCTCACACCTTTAATTCCAGCACTTGGGAGAAAGAGGCAGGCGAATTTCTGAGTTCCAGGCCAGCCTGGTCTACAGAGTGAGTTCCAGGACAGCCAGGACTACAAAGAGAAACCTTGTCTCGAAAGAAAAAAAAAAAAGAAAGAAATTTTCCACTATGTAGGATAGCGTTACTAACTATAGTTATCATGGTATATAAAGTTACTACTCTGAATAGAGACATTGTACCATTGTCTCCTCTACCTCCTGATAGGCAGTTGATCTGATATCAGTTGTACTCTCTACTTCTGAGTGCACTGAGTGCAACAGTTTTAGATTCCACATATAAATGTGAGCATGCACTATTTTTCTTTCTGTGTCTAGTTTCTTTCACTTAGCATAATGTCCTCCAGTTAGATGCCATGTTATTGCCACTGACAAGATTTCCTTCTTCTTGAAGACCATTATTCCACTGTGTATTCACACTATCATTTCTCTAGATGGTCTTTATATTGCCTCAGATCTTGGCTATCAAGCAGATGCCGCAATAATATGGGAGTATCAATTTCTCCTCAACATACTGACTTCATTTCTTTTTGATGTGTGCCAGAAGTAGAATTGGATTATATGGTAATTCTATTTTTAATTTTTGGTAGACTCCCAGACTGTTTCCATAATAACCATACAAATTTGCATTCACAGCAACGGTGTATAAAGGTTTCTTGTTCTTATGTGCTTGCTACGGTTTGTCTTTCATCTTTTTGACAGAAGCCATTCTAACAAGGAGGAGGTGATATTTATTGTGCTTTTAATTTGCATTTCCCTGATGTTTGGAATGCTGAGCAATTTTTCACATGTCTATTGCTCATTCGTATGTGTGTCTTCCTTCAGAAATGTCTGTTCCAGTCCTTTGTCCATTCTTAAAAGATTTGAGTTATTATTTGATTTTTGCTTTTGAGTTGTTTGGTGTGTATGCATATATGCGTGAATGGGTGCGCACTGTTAACCCCTTATCAAATGTATGCTGTAAAGATTTTTCTCTCATCCCATAGGTTACCAATTCATTTTGTTGATTGTTTTCTTTGTACACTAAACTGAACGGTTTATGTTTTATGTAACCATGTTAGTTTATTTTTGCTTTTGTTAACTATGTTTTAGGGATTCTATTTAAAAATAAAAAATCTGTGGCCAGACCAAAACGATAGAGAATGCCTCTATGTTTTCTTCTAAGTTTCAAAGTTTCAGGTCTTGTGTCCAAGCCTTTAACTCATGTAGAGTTGAGTATGTATGCTTAGTGACATAAAGACCCAATTTCATACTTTTGCCTGCGGTCTGATCTGACAGGGGCTTTTTTGTCTTTTGTTTTTTGTTTTAAGTATGTATTGAAGACTGTCTTTTCCCTGCTGTGGGCTTTGGGCACCGCGGTTGCCAGTTGATGACAGCTCTGGGGATTTTTCTGGGCTTTTCTTAAGGCTCTTTGCTTGATATGTCTGTTTGTCCAGTGTCTTGCTTTAGAGTTATCATGGCCTCTGAAGTTGAGATGAAATACTTAAATTGATCTGTCCAGCTGGATTATGTCTATTCAAGATTGTTTTGATTGCTGGGGGTATTTTTCTGATTCTTTATATATGTCACAGTTTTGTTTTGTAATTCTGGGAACAAAAAAAAATGGGATTTTGATATGATTGCATTGAATTTGAAGATCACTTTAGGCAGTTTGGACATTTTAATAATATCAGTTCTTCTAATAAATGGGCATGGGGCGTCTTTCCTCTCATTGTTGCCTTCGGCTCCCTATGTGAGTGGCTTACAGTGTTCAGGGCAGGGTCTTTGACCTTCTTCATTAATTTTTTCTTGGGTGGTTTACTTACTCATTGCTACTGCAAATGCTATTGCTAGAATCTAGGATCTGCTCTTACAAGCAGGTTTCTGGTGAAAAATGTGATGTGCGGCACTCAAGCTTGTCAACGCCAAGTCACCAAACTCTTGTTGCTCTGATCTCAATGCCACATGACATTTGCTGACCTCAGAGACCCAGTCATATTTTTAAAATTTTTTTATAAGTTTAACTGATTTTCTTTCCATATTGTTATTGCCTTAACCCCTACGTTAAGAAAAAGATTATGTCCTACTGTGACTTTCAATGTTCAAACCTCTGCAGTTGATGGCCCTAGAGACCTGGAGGAAAGACCTGGATAAGTGTTCATGTGGCTTCAGCCATCACCACAGATTTCAATGGAGGCCCGACAGCCTCAAAGGGCAAGTGTAAACAAAAGCTTCCAATTAAACCCGAGTTTAGCATTAGTAAGATCGTCCAAAGATTACATTTAAAGATAACTGAAGTGTTACTATATTCCTTTCTGCAGCCCAGCCATGACCCTAATTAATGTGTCTAGGAAGGACATGCATTTCTTCAAGTAATGGGTGGTTTTGTTTGGACAATTAGACCAAGCTGACAAGGAAATTTTCCATCAAACCAAGTCATAAAAAGTACATTATTCAGAATTATTATGAGTTAAGCAGTATTTATTACCTGAACTTTACAATACTCTATTATCAATCATTACCTGCCATTAAGGTATGTTAACATGAGATCAAAGACGGAAGCCAAGCTAAACAAACAGTCGTGTCTACCAGTCACTTTAGTGCCGGCGCTTTAAAGAGAGGCAAATGTCGCTGAACTCTAGGACAGACAATTTGCATTTCACTAAAAGATGCAAATCCACTCTGCTGTGACAAGGCTGTGATTATAAAAATTCCATGCTTGTTATGCAGATGACAAGACAAAGCTGGTTTCCAGGGAATCTCAGGAAGAGACGAAAAATAATCAAAGTGAAATGTGAGATACAAAAAGTCCAGTTTTGAAGGGCCCCAGTAAGGATCCATTGCTGCTCAATTCGACAACAATGCCTCGGAAGTCACTAAAAATGATATCAGCCAAGCAGATCTAAAGAGGAGACCAAATGTTTTTAGCAAAGCTGTAAAACCTTGGAAACTACCTCCTGAGCAAACACTCTGAAAGCTCAGAAGTCAAGACAAGCTTACAACGCCCTGGCTTTAAAGTTGACGCTTGTCACCACTGCTTTTCTTACTCTAGAGCCAAGAGCACAAAGGATTCTGCAAGGTACCGCTTCGCAGAGGACAGTCCTCTTCTCTCCATCTAGATGTACCTGACCCATCCTCTCTGAAGCAAGGCCCTTTCTTTAGTGCCCACTGACTTCCTTCCTTGTGTCTTTAGGCTGCTCAAGAAAAGACTAGAGCTCAGCCTCAGCAAAATGGCATCTGCAAACAACTTCTTACAAAAATACAGGAAAGTATTACTTTGGAAATCAAATATCCTCATAGCTCTGTGTCTTTTGCCTGATTGGCTTAAGGAGATCAATACAAGGCTATGACAGAGAAAAATATGTATTGTTATTTTGTTTCTATTTAACATTGAGCATTGAGCACTCCTACAGAGAAACAGACAAACATACATACATACATACATACAGACAGACAGACACAGAGAGAGAGAGTGAAAAAGAGAGAAAGAGAGAGAAAAAGAGAGAGAGAGAGAGAAAGAGAGAGAAAGGGAGAGGGAGAGGGAGAGGGAGAGGGAGAGGGAGAGGGAGAGGGAGAGAGAGAGAGAGAGAGAGAGAGAGAGAGAGAGAGAGAGAGAGAGAGAATGCTTCCTAATCCTTCCCAAACAATTCCACCAACTGGAACCAAGCATTCAGATGTATGAGTCTATAGGAGCCATTCTCATCCTAACCATTACACATATACACTCCTGTGGGTTTCAGAACTGATATCATGAAAAGTCATATTTAGTCATGTTCCTATTATTGCATAAGGACAATAGGCCCTATATAACTCATTATTATTTTAGGATCTTAGCTATAAATAGATGATCTCTATTAAAGTCAACATACTTAGACTTAGATGAAAAAAATTCAAATTTTTATCTATTTTGTCACTTTGTGGATGTGGATGTGTATGTGCATGTCCACATGTGAGTGTGAATATGCATATATGTGTGTGTACATGTGTTTATAGGTACACACATGTGTATGTGTGTGAATATATGTGTTTGAAAGTACACATGCCTGTGTATGTGTGTATATGCATGTGGAGGCCATAGGTCAATATCAACTTTCTCTATTGTCCCCACTTTATTATTTTGAGACAGGACTTCTTACTGAAGCTAGAATTCACTGATGTGGCAAGACTAATCAGCCATCAAGTCCCCAGCTCTCTAGCACTAGATTAGAGAGGCATGCACTACCAAGCCCTGCTTTCCATGAGCACAATAGATCTAAACTCAGGTTTTTGTGCTTGTGCTGTAAGGATGGACCAAGCATCAGTCAAGCCCCAGAAAAGCCTCTAGGGGCTCCTGAGCCACGTTATACTTTAATTTGTCCCCAAAGCTCAGCTGTTTGAGGTGACTGAAGAGCTTTTACCCAACTGATGCTCAAAATACCCAGGACTCCGTTCTGTTACTCTGCCTGTACCTGTACTTGGCTTCATCAGACTCATTTTGCCTACACAAAGAGTTGTGTTCCTCTGATCCTTCACTCCCAGGACCCTAAGGTTGCACACACTTTTTTTTTTTTTTAGCATGTTTCCTATACTCTCTCAGTTTGTCCGTCCACATTAAAATCGGCTTCAGTGAGATCACTGGGACTCACCCGAGTTACATTCAGCTGACCTATCTCATTTCCATCACCATTTTAAATGTCTCTCATCCCAATAGTACACTTGTTAATGGACTACACTGTCCACCATTTTAGAAGAAATCAAGCATCTTTATGGGTTTGTTTGTTTGTTTGTTTGTTTTTTTCATTTCCACATCCTGGCTGTACCAGTCTGCTAACCACTTGCTGATGTGATGGTCTTGTGATGAATTTAGAACACTCCTGAGACAATCAGAGCCCTTTTGGATTTCGTGGATGATCCTGAGAGAAAATATCTTTCTGCCTTTTGTGGGGTTGTTGAACTGATGGCAAAATCCCAAAGCTGTCTCCAAGAAAGAAGGAAGTCCTTGGTTGTGTACAAGAAAAAAGTGATAAGGCTAAAACTCAGAGAGAAATGGGGAGTAAGTTGCCCTTGCCTGCTGGAGGCGCTTTCTATTCATCGTGAACAAGAGTCCTTGCTACTGATATATTGGGATATTGTTAACCTCACAACACATCAGCTATATTCATGAGCATCTTTGAAGGTCCACATAGATTCTTCTAAATCTTCTATTTTTGTTTCACTGAAAGGTAGGACACCTGCTAATATATCAGCAAATGACCTCATGATCTGCAAATGTTCTCATTGTCTCTCCTGTCGATTATCATGGCAGAGCTTCATTACATTAAATGACACTTGAGGACACCAACTATAGCACCATCTAGAACTCTACCATGGAGAACTGTACCATTTCTCAACTGCAAGTTTGAGGGATTTCAACAAAAGTACCCGTGCTCTAATTACAATTGTCTCAGGGGTCAGAGGAACATTTTCAATAGATGAGGTGGCTGCCTCTTACCGCAGAGAAACACTCATCCCCAAAAGCTTGGACATCACTACAGGCAAGCCAACTTTGGTTAACGCTGCCAAGGTTTCACGGGTGTTCTGCTTACAAATTCAACATTCCACCCTGCAAATTCTAAAGGAGGTCAGGTCATGCACTCTGTACACCTGTTAAAATGAAGCTGAGAAAGAGTTCTCACCACCTGGGACCACGACAGTGTCATCTAGAAACTGTATCATATTTTTAGGTCAAGGGAAAAAAAAAAAAAAGGTCTCTAGCTAATTAGAAAATAGAAACAGCCAAAATACAACGGTAAGTCAGTGGTTCATTTTAGGATATTCTATGGATATCCTAAAATGGATAAAACACTTTTTAAACAATAGTTTTTCACAAATTCTGTTTGTTACCAAGGATTGGAACCAAGGCATAGTCTTCAAGTTTGTAGGAGTCACACAGGTGAAGGTTCCTGAAGTTTTTCTGTGAAATGCTACCTCTGGGAGAAGCCTCATGTTGCTCATGCTGGGTACAGTGAGTGTGAAGAGTGTCTGGCAACAAATGGATAGCCACTAAGAATCAAAGCCTAAGTAAGCCATTCACATCTTGAGAAAGAGCCTCTAACCTAGGAACCACTGTATAATTTCCCAAGCACTTGCTTTGATAGATAAAGAGCATCAGTATTTCTCCATGTATTTCCATTGACTGCACAAACCATTTAAACCTTTAAGAGAAAAATAAGAGGGCATGGGAAGAGCTGGAGGGAGGAGATGGAGAATGATGTATGTACATTATTCATATATAAAAGTATGAAATGCTCAAAAAATGTAAAGAAGAATGTGGTTTGTGGACCCAGAAAGCCTCCACTAAAACATTTTAAAACTTCCCAGTGATGGAAGTGAGATCTCTAAAAGGTATGGTCATGCCCACACCCTTGTCCATAACTGCAGCTCGGATGTCTATAACCCGCCTGAACCAGAACATGAAAGAAAACTTAATATGGTTTTTTGAATCCAGTGGTTCCCAGATGACAGGAAGTCTTCATTGCCCTGAGACTTGATTGATACACTTCTTGACTAACAAAGGTGAGCAGTGAATGGCAGAAGATTCCTGTCTGCACAAAATGGAGAAACTTTCCAATCATGCAAATGTCTGAGGCATTTGATAATTAAACAAACCATCATCCACAGTCTGCTATCACTTCAAAAGGAGTGTATTATATAGAGTTTGTTCTTGAATCTGACATCATGCTATCCATAGTTCTGCCAGAATCATGAGAAGAGAGTGAAAAGAAAGACAGTGAAAGTAAAAAAAAAAAAAAAAATCTTACCTCTGACAACCCAATTTTAAAAGAATTTTAAAATTTTTTTGTATAATTTGATTCTTATCTTTCTATAGCAGTGATATTAGTTTATTATGGATTTTTTGTTTGTTTTGAGACAGAATTTATCTGTGTAGTCCTAGCTATTCTGGACTTCACTCTGTAGTCCAGGCTGGCCTTGAAATCAGAGATCTACTTGCCTCTGCCTCCAAGTGCTGAGATTAAAGATGTACACCACCACTGCCAATCTTTATCATTGATTTTGTTTTTTAATACATAAAAACTTTTCAAAGGGGATATTTTAAGGCATGAGGGTTTTTTAAGGTCTATTTTTTTAAACTTCAGGACTTTTAGATCCTTTAATGCATGTTGAATTAGCAATGTTCTTTTTCCTCAATCATGGCTGGCATCAAAGTCTATAAATAGGGCTTGGGGAATTCTGTTACAGGGGGAAGTAACATTTTAGATATAATTTTATACTCAGCTTCTAATCAATGTTTGTAAATCCTTTCTTGGAATCTTTTTTCTGGTCAGTGAGAGAGTCAGAAAGTTGCAGTTCACTCCACTAAGTAAAGAGCCCTTCAGGGGTGAGAAATGAGGTGCAGACGAAGTAGTTTGGTAGAGAGATGGTAAACATTACTTCCTCCATAATTGGCCCCAACACACACTATCTTTGCAAGTAGATATCTCATGTTGCACTGGTAAATTTTATGTGCTACTCTGTTGGAGCCAAGAGTACCAGAGAGCTGGTTTAGTGTCATTTGGGAATATATTTATGTGGGTGCTTCTGGAAGAGATCAGCTTTCGAAGCAGGTTGTCTTCCCTGGTGGAGGGGATCACCAAACTATGAAGGTGCTAAGAAAACACAGAGGTACGATTTATTTTCTGCCTGAGGTGAATATAGGTCTTTGGCCTCAGCTCACATAGTCCTCAGGCCTTCCTGTCCAGAATCATCAGCACATCAGATATGGCTTTGAGCCTCATCACCAGCTTTCCTGGGTCTTGGCCTGTGTTCTGCGGCACTTCTTAGCCTCTACAATGGCACAGATGTGACTCAGCTCTTATGGTTTCATGTCTCTGGAGAACTCATGCATTCCTCCAACATGTCTTACTCAATCCCGAGTACCTCGACTTCATTCTCTCCCTTCCAAAGCCCGTTAAGAAAATGTCTGCTCAGTTGCTCATGTGATGCTTTATTGGGTTCACATGTGACATGTTAATAGTCCTCCTGGCAAGGCTAAGATCCTCACTCAGGCCAGCTTCTTTACATCTGCTTCTCCTGAGAGTGGTATCTCATGGCTTTTTCTTTTTCATAACACATTGGAAAGTCTTCCAGTGTTGCAGGTCTCTGGAAGGTTGTTTTCATCCACATTTTCCCTTAGCTTCTTAACTCTCAGAGGAGTCTTTGCTCTAAAGGATGGGCCAACCATTCTTGTGACCTAGCACAAAGAGGCATAATTTGTCACCAGCGTGAGGCCACACCTGATGTATTTATTACCTGTATGTGCCTGACATGGGCAATCACTTTTACATTGGTGCTTATTTAACTCCCTATCAAACTGTTGGATACAGACACCCCCCCCCCCCAACCTGGATGTCTCTTTGCAGAACCTGTTTGCTTCAAGACAGGATGTTATGTTCTGTGAGAAAAAAAATCCTGCCTTTTGCAGTTCAGCCCATTTGCAGGTAGCAATGAGTCAGCCCCCGTAGGGGGTTTCTTCCTTGTGTTTTTGCTTTATCCCCCCCCCCCATGCTGCTCAGTATAAACTGAACAGAGAGGAATAAAGATTGGCATTCTTCCTTGACAAGCGACCCAGTCTGTGTTTTCTGTTAAATCTCCCAGGCCTATGCCCACCTGATTCTTGGTACCGTGACAGTGCAGGAGCTGTCACCAAACCAGACAAAACAGTGTTTCCTATCCCTTTCTACAGTCCTTTTCCATGGTGGGGAAGGCTAAGCTTAGCAACTTCTCCAAATATCCACAACAACACAACAAGGCCCTAACCCCAGGCTAACTGCCCATGACTCTTCTGAAGTCTTCCTCTTGAACCAGGTATATCACCATGTTGGAACCTTGTTTCAGGTGTGAATTGTCAGACCCAACTTAGACCTAACAAATCAGAAATACCAAAGGTAGGACCCAGCACTGTGTTCAATAATGAAACAACTAAGGTAATGGGACCCCTGTTCTGACTCCCTTTTGTGTTGGCTTAGATAGTTCTCAGCCCTCCCCGAACCAGAATCACACCTTGGTGACATATTTGAGATTTCCATGGCTTTGAGTGTGGTCCAGATATAACAAAAATAATTTGGAAATTTTGTCTACAGTAACTACTATGCTCTGCTAGGAATAAACATTTCACAGTTGCTCCAACCCTCATTTTGACATATCTTGTGAGTTTTGCCTTTTAAAATGCTGTATTCCTGAACTTGGGCTCCAAGAAACATTTTAGAGATTCAAGTCCCCTCTTAGTCTGACCGTCCATAAAAAGGACTAAAAACTTAATTGACTTATTCAGCATGGTTGTTGTATTAGTCCAAGGGAATAGTTCCATTCACAATCACTCCTATTGACCCTCTAGGAAAATTTTTGCTTCCTGTCCCCACAACTCTAGGTTCTGTTGGCCTAGAAGTTTTGGTTCCAGAGGGGGGAGTTCTCCTACCAGAAGCCACAACAAACATTCCATTGAACTGGAAGATCAGACTTTCCCCCAGTCATTTTGGGCTTCTAATGCCCTTAAGCCAACAGGCTAAGAAGGGAATAACAGCGTTAGGAGGAGTGATAGATCCAGATTATCATGGAGAAATTGGATTGCCTCTTCACAATGGAGGTAAGC
>NW_022196897.1:61197327-61206316 GCF_008632895.1 Mastomys coucha
TGGGGTTAAAGGTGTGGTAACACCTTTAACCTGGGCCACACCTTTTGCTGGAGACCTATATAAGGAAGGAGGAATGCGCTCTCTTTTTCAATTGCTTGCCTTGTGGGACTGAGCAACTGCTGGATCCTCCTTTGTTTGGCCTTGATGGACCAGAGGTCCTGTGTTCCTGCTCTTCCTATGAAGAGCACTGTTGAACTTTAGACTAAGAGTTTTGCTATTTCAACAAGGTTGGTGGAAAAAGTCTTGACACTTAAAATTTAATCAAATTGGCTGGAGAAATGGCTTAGTGGTTAAGAGCATAAATCATTCTTTCAGAGGACCAGACTTTGATTCCTAGTATCCACATCAGCCTGTAACTTTAGCTCCCAAAGACCCAACTCCTCTGGCCTCTGAGGTCACTCATACACATAAGTACGTACTCACACAGATACACCCACATATTTAAAGATATCAAAAATAAATCTTAAAATAATTAACCTAGCAAAGGACAGAATCTTCTGATGCCCTACACACATGCTGGGAAAACAATCAGAAGGAATGGGATGGGCATCCCTGTGATTCTCTGCCTTCCCACCCACCCAACACATGGATATGTCATATATTAGCAGGTTTCCCACAACAGACTAATTCAGGTTCCCCTGTCAGACAAATCCCACCTGTGAGCACGGCTGTCTGCACCACATAACACCACATAGATCAAGAGCCGGGAGAGGCTAGAGTCATGAACATCATGGCTTTCCATAAAAGTTAATTAATGACAGAAGCATATTGCCAGGAATGGAACACCACCATTATTTATGGTTCAGGAAACTCCAAATGGAGGGACTTCCCTCCTCTTTTCCCCCAAGCCCCAGTAATACTCACAAGGAATTTACCCAAGCCATTTCAGTAACTTAGTGAATCATTTGCCAAGTCAACAAAGAAGTGGCGTGGAAGACATAAAAATTAATACCACAGCTGAATATCCAACACGCATCTCAAGGGAGATGGACCACCCAATGGTGATGCCCAGTTTTCTTCTATTCCTGTATCGGAACACTTTTACACCTCACATTTCTACCGTTGTTAACAGTTCCAACCCTCCACCTTGAGTCCCCAGAGGAACACTTGTTGCTGAAAGAGGTTGCAGAAAGCCCCTTCCACCTTCCCTGCAGAGCCACCACACACAGGTTTGGCCAACTGCTAGGGAAATAGCTCTTCAGTCACACATAGTTTACATTTCAGGGAGGCCATGCAACTTGGGGTTGAAAGTGTACATCAGGTTCAAGTTCTGGTAAGATATTCCAAGCATCTCCATCCACTCACCATCTCAGATACCAATAATTTGCTTCGGGGTTGCTGTGGTGTCTGACATCACACAATGCACGCACTTCTGCCCCTGGCCCTCACTAAGAGCTAAATAAGTGTTAATGGTATCGTGGCTTCTGTTTTCTTCCTTGTCCGTCTTTGAGTGCCAGGTACCCAAACACAGCTGAGGTCAAGCACATGCTGCTTTCTTTCCACATTCTCTGTTGTACCACCCTGATAGACTTGAGGTGGCATGAGGAAACCTTGAAATTTTACCTATGGAGGGATCCGTGTGCCAGTCTTTCTCAAGTCAAGGCCTGTCACCTTCAGCTTATTTCCCTTCAAGACTGTAATAACCACTCCTATGTTTTGAGAAGAGGGAGAAAACTGCCCCCAGAGGAATGTGCTTTTACGGTTCAGTCATTTCCATGTGTAGCTTGGGTTTATGCTTACTTCCACCCTAAGCAAACTTACAACACCTTCTCAGGCCTGAGCTTTCATTTCTTTGTTTGAAATAGACTTAATAACAACCCCTTGCCTCCCTCTCTTACAGCCCACAGAATCATAATAGGTGACGGCTGTGGAAGTCACCATTTTAAACATCCCCCACACAAAAAAATACATGACAACGATGCTTCAGTTGCCTGAGAATGTAAGCAGCTGTAGTGGCTGATCTGTGTGCTCTCACAAATTATGAGAAAAATGACCATGGTGTTGAGTTGTTATTCTGCTTGTGTAAATTAACAGTCATCGCAGCAGTAATTTGTTAAGTAGAGAAACAGAAATCCTTTGTGAAGTCAGGATTTTATAAATGTTTGATTTGACCCGATCTGCTGTAAGCCTTAAGGCTACAGCTTACCCCCACCGTTTGCTTTAATTGCGTGTCACCGCTAAGTTCCTTGTAAAGAGACAGGCCTCTGCCATTCCTTCTAATTATCCAAATCACCAGCCACTGTGTGTGGCCTTACCTAAGGCTTTTAACCAGAAGTAATGTCACTAAATCAAAGTGAGTGGGAGGTGTCCCTGTTGCAATGACTCTAATAAATGTTACATGACATCCTTTCAAGACCATTGGAACTATTCTCTCTGCAAGCCTGAGTCTAACATGATGACTCATCAGTTACGAATAGTCAGAACCACGAGGCTGCATGCACCAACACCTTCCCTCGCAGGAACAAACTTTATATGTAAAGAGGTCTCATATGTAAAGAGATCTTACCTCCAGCCCAGGCTGTGAAAGGACCTTATGAAATTCAATGGGACAGGCTAAGTACGTGGAAGGACTGAGAGCCGAATGTGGATAATTGGCTTCCTGGTCCATCAGGAAGGACTGGGCTGTCCTACCTGATGAAGAAGGAGTCTAGTGCTAGTTCCCACATCTCCCAGGGCCCCCTGCCACATAAGGGAAGGGACCAGAAGCAGATGGAAATGTGAATGGTCAGAATGTCTTTGCAGCCTGCTTTACATAGCAAAAGGAGTCCAAAACATAATGTAAGAGCAGTAATATCCTGTGCCGGTTACATTTTTTTAGTCCATTTGACACAATCTGAAGTCATAAGGGAAGAGGTAATCTCAACTGAGAAAGTGTCTCCATCACATTGCCCTATAGGCAGGTCTGAAGGATATGTTCTTGATTAATGGCATATGTGGGAGGGCCCAGCTCACTGTGTGTAGTGCCAACACTGGCCATGAGGCCCCATGTTAAATAAGAAGGCAGGCTGAGCAAGTCACTGGGAGCAAGCCAGTAAGCAGCACTGCTCCATGCTCTCTGCTTCAGTTCCTGCCTCCAATTTCTGTCTTGAGTTCCTAACCTGACTTCACTAGATGCTGAATTTTGACCTTGGAGTTGTAGAGTGAATATACAATTTCCTCCTCAACTTGCTTTTGGTTGTGGTGTTAATTGTGACAATAGAAAACAAGCTAAGAGAGTGGTCTTCCAGTGTTCCCGAACGAAAAGTCACAAGGACCCATGGAATGTCCTCCAAATGATGGCTTACAAACTAGATAGTCATGCTTGCTCCCTGTTTCATATATATATTTATTATATATATTATATATCACACTATATAATATATATTTCACATTATATTATATAATATATTGATTCTATATAATATATAATATAATATTGTAATATGGAATAATAGATTAACAATATATAACTAATATATATTAATAAATATGTATTTATTAAAAATCAGGTACAAACTCATTCATCTCATTCATATCTATTAAGCCCTGCGTGGTTTGTTTTGTTACAGAAAGCTATTTTTTAATAAAGAAGTAGTCTACAACCTAAAAGAGGCTTGACTTTCAATGAATTAAATAATAATTTTACAAAAACCCCAAATTGAAAAAGTAGCTCAGTGTTAGCATGTACAAGCCCTGAGTTCAAGCCCCAGGACCCCAGGGAAAAATGATAGATAGATAGATAGATAGATAGATAGATAGATAGATAGATAGATAGATGCAGGCTAGATTGATTGATAGGGATTGATAGATAGATAGATACATAGATAGATACATACATAGATAGATAGATACATAGATAGATAGATACATAGATAGATACATAGACAGATAGATAGATAGATAGATAGATAGATAGATAGATAGATAGATAGATAGACAGACAGATAGGCAGACAGATAGGCAGACAGACAGACAGACAGATAGATCCATTGATCTGCCTATTGGGCAAGAGAGCATTTGTTCACTTGCAATAGCTGTTTACTGTGGTTCTTCTCATATTCTTAACAGCCTTTTATTTCAAAAAATAGTGGTCCTCAAGGATGATAGGCAAAACACAGGGGAAAATGTTCCACAAAAGCTTAGAAATGCTTTAGCATGTTTCAATACGTTTTTTTCCCTTTGTTTTCTTCTGGCCATTTCCCTCCCTTGATTAGTAATTTTACACCCAAATAATAAAGTATGAAACACTCTCTAATACTGTCACAATGGTAAAAGTGTTTAGTTTTTATGACCTGTCTCCAGAGATAGATCTTTAGCAGTATGTAGTGAGTTTAATTCAGTGTGAAATAGTATAATACTTTTCTTATTTCTGTTTATTCATTTAGAAATTACGAGGCAAATTCTAGCAAAAGCTTGATCTTATAGACTTGTTTGATGTGAAAAACATCATATTTTTTACTGTTGTTACAATTATTATTGCTTTTCTTTAGAAGTGATTAAAATGTTTCTAATCAACTGTAAAAATAAATAAAAAGGGTTATTTTCAATTTTTTTGTTCCCTCAGATTCCTGGTAGAAGGTACCATTATGGGAAAACCTTATTTTTCAAACATCAGAAAACCAATCAGTAGTCCCCTCTCTTCTCCAAATACTTGTGATCTGAGACCAGGAAACCCTGCATTCTTGTTCTCTATGCCAGGTTGCAAAGACAGTAGCCATCATGGCCACATCATGCCATTATGTAAAGGCAGAGAAAGAAACTGAGCTAGCCACTCAGACGTGCAGTGGTGAAACCAAAAAAAAAAAAAAAAATTAATAAAGAGAAGCCAGGATTCTCTCCATCGACCACTGGACAACATTTAAAATGATTCCCCTACTCCAGTGACTAGGTGGCAGCAGCACCTGTGGAGGTGCATTTACTGCCCAGAAGTCACAGGGTTCTGCTTCTCCAACACAAATCAGTTCTGCAGAGTAAAATGAAGGCACCTCTCACATAAGCAGTTATGTTCGCTCTCCCTAGTATCAGCACTAACAAACGTTCCAGTTGTGCTTATACAATGAGGTACATTCTACCTTAGTATCACAGTGGCTTCTAATTCCAATCTCTAATGAATGCTGGCCACTCCCGTGCTTCCTTTCATAAAAAAGATACAGTTCCTGCTTCTCACTTCATAAAAATGGCAAGAACAAGTTAACCTTTAGCTAACACAGATAAGAAAAGGTTAATATAAGTAGAACGAAAGCACATTTTCCCCACAATCTTAATTTTACAGTGAAATACAAAGCTCTTTAGGCTAGATAATTGTTAGTTTTTCTGGGGACTTACTGCATTACCCCACTTGGAAACCTATTAAGAATTAAAAGTAAACATGTCAAACAAGAACTGTTCCCTAATTAATACTAAGCCATATGCAAAAACATTCTTGAATACCAGGCTTAGTGGTATTGTATATTATCCTGTCCCTGCTTATAAAAAGCCAAATGTTTCTTCAAATGGGATTATAGAGCACCAGAGATAGCCAAAGTCGCACAATGTAGCCATCCATAAAGCAACATTCTGAAGGTCAATGGAGCCTACTAACTTCCTGTGAGAGGACTGAAACATAAGCATATTGATCAACAGAGATGGTCAGAAGTATTAATTGTTTAGAAAGGCACCCGAGGTCAGAGTTCAGTTCTCCAGTATAATTTCTGGCTCTCTGTTTGAAGCACCATGTCATGGGAAGATGGAAAAAGCAGCATCTAGTGTTCCACGGATCTCTAGAAGTTAATGCTGGCATTTGAGGGTAGAAACTAAAGCCGATCACAAATACAAAAACCCAAATAACCCTCCTGATCCCTAAAGCAGTCTTGACCCACATATTAGCAGCTTTGCAAGAACTAAACTAGAAGTTTCCCAAGAAACAGGACCTACCTGACTATAACATCCAAGTACATCACAGCGCAGAATACCATAGCAATTGGAGAGGGTATTGCCCTGATGCACTCGCTCTACCGGAATTTGTATCTACCCACACCACTTCTTTGGACAGAAGATAGGGACTTTCCGGGGAGTCTAAGCATGGCTTCCTGCTGTGACATGTTCCATTCTTCCCATATTGGTCACAGGTGATGACATGGTATCAGATGAAGTTTAGGACAAGGAGCATAAAGTCATCTAGAAGTTCACAGAGAACCACCTTCCCGCGGAAGAGACAGTGTGCTGGTGACAAATGACTCTTAGGGAGTTCAGACTTCACTCCTACCATCTTGAAAGAAGTGACCATAGGATACAAGATAGATAAAATCAGAGACCAACTCCTTCCACATTTCACAATCGAGTACAGAAAAATGGATTCACTTGCCAGGCTCAGTCAGCAGCAAGCATACTGGTCCAGAAGATAATTCAATGTGCCCCCAAATTCAAGTGTTTTAGGTACTCCATAACAGTTTGTCAAGCTAAATTATTGTTTCCAGACACCGAATGTAGCCTCTGGTCTGAAAAAGCAAGCATATGTCTCTGATAGTGCTTACCATGGTTACATGCCTATTGCATTTAAAGTCTGAAGCTTATTAATGGAAACATATGTAGAATAAAAGGGAGGGGGTTGTAACGGGAGGAAAGGGTATCAAGACAGATTTAAAAAGTCCATAAAATGCAGGTTTTGTTCTTCAAAAAAAGCATGCCCGTCCACGGTTTAATTCAATAAAATGTAACAACAAGGACCATAACAGTCTAGCTATATCATAGCAGGATTCAGAAATTACAGCCTGTACTTGGTAGAGACAGCTACCCAGGACACCTGACTAGGATATTGGCGGTACTTAGAGGAGGAGTAACTACAGATGGCACAGGCACAGGAGAGCCATGGCTTCATCCTTACTGAGGTAGAGTTCCAGGATGGTCTTCTTTATCTGTGAGGTCTGCACTCAGATCTCCCACGCAGACTGGACTCTACCCAGTCACAGGAGAGCCGCAGATCACTGGATGTTGTTTGTGCTCTATAGTGTTTGCTAACTTTGTTAGTGTTCATAGCGAGCGAGTTTCTATTAAAGATAGAGTGTATGGATCTGGAAAATCTTGATACAGAGAAACCACCTCTAACATCATTACAGTTCCATCAGGATATGATTTTATGAGCTAGGGAGAGAGATGGGGAACTCCATGTAACTGTTGCATATAATAACAATATACATAGCAGCAACCCACCTCCAGTCAACAACTGCAATGTCCATTGAGGAGTAAAAGGCCTTTCTTATCATGTGTTATGTGATAAGAAAAGACTAGGCTGTATGTCTATTTTTAAGAATTTTTTTCTTACTACCTTTTCATAATTGAAATGTTGAGCACCCGCTCAGGAGGGAAATCCAAACAGCTTTTTGGAACAGCAGCATACAGTAGTCTGGAACCTCCTTGAAGTTAATTGCAGCGCAGCTCACTAATGAAACTTTCCGTCTATTAAATCTTAACGGGCATAACTATAAAAATGGCGCCAAGCTTGTTCCTGCTCTGGAATGTCCCAGCCAGCACTTTGTGACTTTTACCCTTTATCTTTGTAATTACTGTAATTATTTCAGAGTTGGAGTAGAATCAAGATCTTAGAATACAAGGATTACACACACACACACACACACACACACACACACAGGAGTCCTTTGGCATTTTTCCCCTGTTTTCGCAGGATAGGTAATGTTTGAAATGGACCTTCAATAAGTGTAGCAACAAGTAGCTGACTGTATCTGTTTCACTGTGGGTTCCACAGTGGTGCCAGGGACCTGGATTTCCCCTAAGTTCCAGAATACATAGATGATACTTCAACAGAACTGTAATGTCTTGATAAGCTCATTTCATGTCTTATTTTTGATAATTCATGTATTAATAAGAAGTAATTTTATAAATAATATCAGAATGGAGGAAAGAAACCAAAATTATTAGTTTTGATGATTGTCCTTGTATGTTGGATGGCCATTGTGACTTTCACATTAACTCCTGTTTTCTTATTTCTTTCTAATATTAAAGACACATACTTTACAGATAACGACTCTGAGAAAATACATGTCTTTTGGTATTGTTCTCAACCTTTTGCCCTAAATCATAATAGCTAGAGAAAGGAAATGTTTAACTCAGAGATCAGTTTAAATGAGTTTAGAGATCAGATGAGGCCAGACTCCATGCACAATGCAGAACAGTGGTCTTTATAGATTAATGCCTTGCTGCAGGAAAATGCATTTGTAGTTTAATGCCCAGTGGGCATGTTATTCCATTTCTATTTCCTCTTCACAAGGCAAATCACAGCCAAAATGACAGCATGTGCATATATAAGCTTTGGCTATGACAACTAGGATATAAAATGTGTTAATTAACTTCTGCAAAGTAAGTTTTGATTAGATTTCTAACAACTGTCTCGAACCTTGATGATAAAGGAGACCTTTAGAAAGCCACTGAAGATCAACATTTCCCTGCAGCTGCCATCAGTTCTTACTTCATACAACTGTCCTTTTACAGGAGGACACTAGGAGTGACATAAGTCTAGGGACTAAAATGTATGGTTTTCCTAACTGGGACCAGGCACCTACCACCTGGATTATTATAATTGCCCAGAAAGCTTGTGAAAATTCTCAGCCAACTCCATCAGAATATGTTAGGGTGGCAGGTGGGGGTGGGAACTTGTGTTTGCCACCCCTTAATTCCAGGACCAAGCCACATAGGGTGTGGGAGGAGGAAGTCTAACTTATTTTTTGTAGGGCAGAAGTTTTCTGTGCTTGTCTGCATTTTTCATGATATAAATTTCTAGTTGTTTGTTTTATTTCTCTCCTTTCTTGTCTCTCTCTTTTTTTTTTTTTTTTTGGAGAATGGATGTCTTTGAAAAGAATATACAACAATTTACACTTTAACACTTCAATAATTCAAGTTACAATTTACCTCTATTTGACTTAAATTACATGCTAAAGAATTAGGGGAAGCCCGCCGGGCGGTGGTGGCGCATGCCTTTGATCCCAGCACTTGGGAGGCAGAGGCAGGTGGATTTCTG